>NC_133620.1:263353732-263653732 GCF_048593235.1 Sminthopsis crassicaudata
GACAACTCTGGCAAGTTGATTCTATTATTAATCCCAGTTTTACAGAGGAGTAGATTGAGGCAGACAGTGGTAAAGGACCTTGCCTAAGATTTCAGCAACTGAACCAGGATTTAAATTCAGGTCGTCCTGACTCCAAGATTAGCTCTCCCTCTCTTAAAACATTAAAACTATCTCAAAGGAAAATAGTCTGTCCGGGGAGGTAGTGAGGGAAATTTCTCCTTCCCACCACTGTAGTTTTTAGAGCAAAGTCTGAATGACCATTTGTTGAGTGTATTTTAGAGGAGATTCCCTTTCAAGTCAGTCTACAGTAAAGCTTCTTAAACTGTGTTTGCAACCCCATATGGGGTCAAGTAACTGAATGTGGAGATTGCTAACTTATAATATGTTATTAATAACTAATATTAATAATAATTAATAATATCATATTTGGTTTGAATAACTATTTTATATATCTATATATCCTGGGGCCCGCAAAAAATTCTTGGGCAGAAAGGGGTTATGAGGAGAAACAGTTTAAGAAGCTCTTGTCTAGAAAACTTCTGCTTTTGACATTCTCCCCCTACTGGTTATCACATACTTGGGGAAGGAAGGTGCGATTTGGAAATCCTGAATGAATTTAACAAATAGGTTGTTATTTCTTCATTAGTTACAAGGTTAAATGAAACCGGGAACTAGAGGCATCTAAAGATAAAAATTACAAAAATGTGGCTTAGCTGTCCCAGAGATAAGGGCGTTCCCTACCCCTCATTTTCCACCTATAATTCACTTCAAATCAAAGGATATTAGTTTTTCAAAGTAACTGAAAAGTTCTGGAGATATCTAAATTTGAACATTGTAATGATAGTCACTGCTACAAAGTCATATCTACTATATAAGATTTCTATAAAGGAAATCGATGAGAATCCTGCATTTTAAAAGTCTAGGAGGACTATTCTTTAACCTCTTTTTTAGCCACACTATCTGTTGTTGCTGTTGCTGTTCCATCATTTCAGTCCCAACTCTCCATCATCCCATTTTCCTGACAAAGATGGTGGAGTGATTTATTATTTCCTTCTCCAGTAGATGAGGAATTGAGGCAAGCAGAGTGAAGTGACTTGCCAAGGGTCACATAGCTAATGATCTTAAGGTGGAATTTGAATTCAGGAAGATGAGTCTTCCTGATGCCAGCCCCAGCGCTGTATCGACTGGGCCACCTAGTGGCTAAATGACCACACAACCATCTATTAATTAAACATTTATCAAGCATTGTGCAAGGAACAGGGATGGATAGAAAAATGAAACTACTCCTACTTAAGAAGCACAGGCAAATTAAGAATCTCATTATTCACAGATTAGATTATAAAATGTTCATCCTTCGTTTTCAAAGAATGATCAAGTGTGATGTTTTGACTTATGAATGGATTATATATCTAAAATTAACAGGAAAATAAACAAAATGAGCTCAGGCTTTGTAAGCCTTAAAGCCTATGCTATGTGCTAGCTACCATTGTTATTTCCATTCTGCTTAGAAGACTTCATTCATGACAACTGAATAAAGTAGAAAAAATAAATATTATCATCACCAATTTAGGGATAAAGAAGTTGAAATTAAGAAATTATGAGAGTTGATTGTGATTATTTAGACTTGAAATATCAGACCCTGGACTTGAAGCCAGGTCCGGACTGATTCCAATATTTTTCCACTATAATCTTTTGTCAGTTCTTTAGAAGAGAGCCTGAGATCTCACCTGTTCTTTAACCATCCTTACTGATCAGACCATTCTCCATCCATCAATCACTCAATAAGAATTTATCAAGAAGAATTCCAGTTTCTTACTTCTCAAATTTATCTTACATACTATCAGATAAATTTTTCTAATGCACAACTCTGATTATATCACTTCCTTCAAGGAAAAAAAACAAAAACAACTTACACATACAAAACCTTCAGTGACTTTCCTTGCCAACTAAAGTCTAAAACCAACTCTGAAAAAACTTAGATACACTGATCAATACAATGACCAACTACAGTTTCAAAGAACTCATGATGAAACATTTTGCACTGCCAGATAAAAAAGCTAATGGACTAAGGGTACTGATTAAAAGTATATTTTCCTTCTTTCTTTCTTTTGTCATGACTAATGTAGGAATTTGTTGTGTATCACTATGTACATTTGTAACAGGCTTTTTTTTTTTTTTTTTCAATAAGTAGGAGAGGGAGAAAATTTGGAATTACCAAAAATAAAATAAAAAATTTTAAAGTCTGAACTCTAGATTGACATGCAAAATCCATTATAAAGTAGCTCCAATTTAGCTGTTCTATTTTTAGTCACACTATTAATACCCCTCCTTCCTCCACCCGTCTCATCCACATTTTCTAATATTTCAGACTTTCTTGTCTGGGTGTTTTTACTTACATCATTTATTATTCCCTGTGCTTGGAATATCTATGTCCTCCTCCCCATGTCTTGGCTCTAATATGTCCATGGGCAAATCTCTTGATTTCTCTGAGCCTCGTTCCCTGTAAACCAAGGAAATTAAAACCCATAGTACCTACCTCACAGGATTTTAAAGGAATCAAACTGACTCAATTCCCTAATCTGTAACACCTTGGATTAGTTAAATTTTAAGGTCCCTTCCAACTCCAAGCTTATGAGAATGCATATAAAACACTTTGCAGATCTTAAATCACATATAAAATTAATCTTTAAAGTGTCAGTTATTCTTGTTATTATCATCCATTCATTCTTCAAGGGAAATATTGTCTTCTTTATGAAGCTTTCCTTGATCTCCCAGCTAAGAGTGGTCTCTCCTTCCCCTGATCTGACATAGCATTTTATCTGTACCTCTCAAGAATTTGGCATGCATTTTGTGTTATAGTTAATAGCAATTAATAATGAAAGGCAGCATAATATAATGGAAAGAGATCTGGCTTCAGAAAGAGTTTAAGTCACATTTCTGACACAAAATGGCTGTGGGAAATACTTGTATCAGTATTGTTTTAGGAATTTCCTTATTGCAACAAAATCAGAGACTCAATCCCTTTCCCATATCATAATGATAATTTTATCACAGTTATTTGTGTACATGTCCTATCTTTCCTACTAGGCTATAAACTCCCTAAGGTCAGGGATTATGCATTTCTCTAGACATCTGAGGGAGTGACAGTAGTACAATGGAATGACACTGATTCTAGAGTTAGAAATCTGCTGTTTATTTCATGACCGGCTTTAGGAACCTACAATAGCCCCAAAGAGGTGGGACTAGATGGTCTCTGAGTGTCCTTTCCTGGTCTACATCTTTGATACTATATCAGTTATACATGATAGAGTCTTAATATTTGCTGAATGAATAATGTTGAATGGGTATAAGGAAGGGGGTGGAGGGATGGTACCTTTTCATCATATAAGTTATAGGACCAAAGGCTAGTATTTCTTGCATTTTTTGCCTCTCTTTTTCTTATTTGAGAAAAACCCACAAATACCCACAATCCCTTTTTTCCTTGTTCTTTGTGTATGGAGATGTTTAGATTAGTCTATGTTTGTCATGTTTAAAACAGAAAGAAAACAATTTTTTTTTAAAGGAACAACCTATTGCTCTTTCAACTATAGAAAGAAAACATTCCTGTATTTATAGTGCCACCTACTGGTAATCAGCCAGTACTTCAAGCTTTGGTGGCCTTCAATGGCCTGTTAACTATCCATGCATATGTTATGCTATACAAGGAAACAAGAGAGCTAGTTCATCTTTTCTTGGGATATGAACTACAACCCATAGACACTGACATCCGGCCACAAAAAATTCAGTATTTCAATAAACCGGGAGTCAGAAGACCTGGATTGTCATTTTATCTCTGCCACTGTTAAGCTATGTAACTTTACAGAAATCATTCCACCTTTTCTGAGTTTATTTCTTCATTCTCAATATGTAAAGGCTTGTTATTCAGTGCTAAAATTTTGTCTAGTGCTTATATTCTACAAAGCTATGTCACTTTTAAATGACACCTTAATTTTTATTAGTATCCAGTAACACCCTAAGTGAGGAAGCTAGGTAGTGAAGCAGACAAAGTAGCAGTCCTGGAGTCGACTTTATAAGATTAAATCTGGCTTTAGACACTTATTGGCTGAGTAACCTTGGATAAGTCACTTAACTGTTTGCCTCAGTTACCACATCTGTAAAACGAACTGGAGAATGGCAAACTACTCCAGTTATTTTTGCCAAGAAAATCCCAAATGGGGTCGAGTTGGAATAGCCTGAAATGACTCAAACTCCCCATATTATGTTATCATATTTAGAAGTGGGAGGGAATTTGGAAGTCAACTTGTTTATTTAATTTTACAGATGAGAAGACTGGAACCCAAAGAGGTTAAGTAATAAGGCGGCCATAATTTGTACCCATGCCCTCTCATTCCAAACCCAGCCCTTTCCAAAACATTTGGCTAAAAAATGATTGGTAGTCTTAAGAATGGGAGGAAACAGATATTCCAATTTGCTATGACTTCTTATTCTTCATTGATCAAAACTAATTTCCTTAAAGCCAATAAAACCTTGGAGAGTTGAGGCTGCAAAAATAATAATACTATGGCCAAATTGTCCCCAATAGTTGTAATTCCTCAGGAATTGTGGCTTAATAGGAAATATTTTGGCAAGTGTCCTTAAAATCCAAAATGGAAGTATACTGGGTCTATTTCACCAAGGCTGAAAAGAATTTGTGAACAAGTTCAGGTCACAAAGAGAGAGCAACAGTACTGGGTTTAGGCTCTTGAGTGCTGCATTTCCAAGCTTGATTTGAAGAGACCCAGTATTCAAAAAAAAGGTAGCTTCAAAAAAACCCCCACAAAACCAAGGAAGACTTGTATGAACTGATGCAGAATAAAGTAAAGAAACAAACAAACAAACCAAGGAAAATAACATGTTAGCATTGTAAAGATAAACAATTTTGAAAAAGTTAAGAATTCCATTCAATGATTGCATCAATGATCAGGCCACAATTTTTGGAATCAAGATGCAAGAAGATGCACATTTTTTAGACACTGCATAGGAATTTGTTTTACCATGAATATTTGTTAAAGAGTTTTTATTTGTGGGAAAAGAACGTTGGGGAGGAGAAAAAAATTTAAGTAAAATACTATTAATGGAGATAATATGTAGACAATTAAAATATGAACAAGAATGATTGAAATGAGAGATAATGACAAACCACTTTTTGCAAGAGGAATGGGGATTAGGAAAGGCTTCATTGGTAAAAAGTGAGATTTTTCAAGCTTTATTTCACCTTCAAAGATTGATAGGATGTGAAAAAAAAGCAAGTGAGAGAAAATGAAGAATTGACTTCAGGCATAGCTTCAAAAACTTCAAATTTGTGTTTTTTGATTTCTTGGTACCATTTGGAAATAACCTTCAAATGACAGAAATTTTCTTTAGGACGTGTTATGTAAAAACTGTCTTTATTGTCTTTCTAAAAAAAATTGATGGGGATTGTTTCAGAAAAACCTGGGGAAACTTGCATGAACTGATGCAAAGTGAAGCAAGCACAACCAGAATGGTATATATACAGTAACAAAAGTGTATAGACAAACAACTTGAAAGACTCTTAATTAATCCAATGACCAACCAAGGAAAATTCCAAAGCTTTCATGGTAAAAAATGTTATTTATTTCAGGCAATGAACTGATGGACTTGAAGAATGCATTGAGGCATTTCTTTTGATATAGCTAATGTAGAAATTTGCTTTGCCTGGCTACAGCTGTTTGTGATTTTCTTGCATTCTCAATGATGGATGTGATAAATAAAATTGATTTTAGGGAAAAAAGAAACAACGATTTTAACCTCAAGGCAACTGAAAAGGAGGAAAAACCCCATTTAGTTAGTTGTGATAAAGGATAACTTTTATTTAAGAACTTGGTATCCACTGGCAATATGTATTAACAAAATTTATTTATTGTCATCTCTCAATCAGCTAACTTGATAAAGAAAAGCAGGATAGATAATATATTTGACTTTGTATTTGTGAGCTTATGTAAGTATTCAGATATTTGGGTAACTGGCTTTTCAAATGAAACTAATAAACTCAGACTGTAAATATCTAGCCCATTTAATCCACACTGCTATCTTCAAAATTCTTTTTAGCTACTCACTCCACTTCGGATAAAAAGTTATCACTTAAGACTGGTACAAAGCCTCCAACCAACGCCAAATTGCATTCTCTCTCTGAAGTGGCAACATTTGAGATTCCTGTGCTCCTATGAGAGGCAGCATGCCACCAAAACAAAGAGCTGGACCCAAAGCCTCCAAGGCCTGGGTTCAAATCTTCTCTCTGAACACATATTTGTTAAGCAAATAGCTTAATCTCAGTGCCCTAAGCCTAAATTTCAAAAAAGGTGCTAACTTTCACTAGTGAAAGGAATTCTCCTTTTTTGGGAGTTCCCTGTATCACTGAAAACACAGGCTCAGGTTTCACCCCTAGAGTTCCAAGACAATGAAATGTATTCATTTAAAAAATTTCTTATATGTAGGCCTACCAATAAACAAAATATGTTCATTTTATTAAAAAAAAAAAAGTTTTTTATATATCTCAAGATTTTTCTTTCCAGCTCTAAATGATGTACAACTAGAAGGGGACTTCTTTTATGTTTATGTTGACAGGAAGGTCTGCAAATGGGATAATTCCAATGCTAATCAAGAATTTTTCTTTTCAAGACAGTACACTAGCATTACCTGTTTCCTCCAAAAAATATCTGATCAAAGCATCATTTTTACATACAATCATAGATTTAGAGCTGCAAGAGACCTTAAAGGTCATTTAGATCATCATTTTATACATAAGGAAACCAAAGTAGAGATTAAATACCTACTCTAGGCAGTAATAGAGCTGATAATGGAAGGAGACTCTTCAGACTCCAAATCCTGATCTTTTTTCAATACACCATTCTAACATTGAAATCAAACTCTGGGAATAAAAAATCTCTTTTCCCCATTCTCCCTAAGCCCCAATCTCAGGATGATGAGGAAGTGCTTGTATAAATGTGAAGCAACAAGATACAATGGAAAGATAAGCTCTAGAAGAAGAGCTTACTATCAAAATGAGTATCTGCCGAGTGCTGCTGCCCCTTCTCTTCTCTCCCCTTAGGGAGTCTTACTCCAATTTTAATTTGGTTGCTCATTGGCAACAAATTACTTTATCTCTCTGGCCCCAGACTCTCATCTGTAAAGATAAAGGGGCTGGGATGATACAATCTCCAATTTACTCTAGTTCCTCTGGGCCTTCTCTTCCAAGCTCTCTGGGCTCACAAGTGTATTCATGGCAAGGATGAGGATCCTGACTCAGCCAGGAGATTTTGCCCTTTGAGTTACTTTTCCAGAAGTAATGGTCCTCTACTGAGCCATCCACACTTTCACCAAGTGCTTGGAATCATCCTTCTTGTGTGAGACAGTGACCCAAGGTCAGGTACAGTGTGTAGCTGTTTATACACTAACCTATGTAAATCTCCTTTGATTCATTTAATGTTCTGTGCATTGGAGAAAATATGACTTTTTAAAAAGGCAAACCAGGAACATTTTCTTGAAAGAAACATTTATTTAGAATCTCTTCAGTTTCAAACAATGTAGAACAATGTTTTGCTTTGTTTTGTTTTTTGCATTTTAAGCCTTCAGAGCATATGTACTATATGTCGCATGTTCAGCAAAATTCTTTTTCACTAGAGCCCATCCTGACTCATGTAAATATTATAGTCATCAGGCAGATAAAGGTTTGCTTAAAAGATAACTGCTTATAGACCTGCTTGAAAAATGACATGATTAAAACAGCTCATATTGTTTCTGACAACATAAATGCTTAAGACAACTCATAATTTTAATTTCAAAACAAAACACTTTTCCAAATCAACTATTCAAAAATAAAAATATCATTTTATATTTTTTCAAAAGAACCTCAACAATTTAAAATAAGTTCCAAATATATACATATTCATAACTTAAGTACTCTTTTGCTCTACACTTTAGACCCATGCAAGAGTTAAGAGGAAAGATGTAAAATTCTTAAAGAGGTTTTTCTGAGAATGCAGTAAAACTCTTCACTCTGGCAAAGAATAAGGGGGTATACATCTTGTCAATTTCAAAAGCTGTGACTGCAGTCTCACCCGTTGATCTAGAAAGAGAAGATTGATGAATTAATTTCCAATTAATTTAAATTCTCTGGAAATCCTTTTTGTCTTTCTTCGGGGACATAGGATTTTCATTCAAAATTTATATGATTAACAGTGCATCAAGATAAGAGGGAGGAAAGCAACAATCTAGCCTAGTTCAGAGGGGAAAGTAGAGAAAGAAACCAAAGAACAATTGACTAGCTCCCAAAAGGAAGCCATCTAAGCTGCATATACTTATGTCTTATTTCTAGGAATCAACTGCTTTTTCATTTGGTTTCAAGACCAAATTAGAGCTGCTTGCTATGTCTATTGCACAACTTCTGAGTTTGGTTCTTCTCCATTGCTTGAGACCCTCCAAAGGAGAAATGCCTTCTAGATTATCTACTGCTCTGAACTATAGGTGTCCCCATTCAAGGCCAAGGTTGAAGAATAAAAATAATTTCTCATGTGTGTAGGAACTTCCCAATGGCTGAAGAAAATGTTATTTATATATCTGAAAGTGATATTATTTTTAAACAATCTTTAATTAAATACCCCAAAATCATGCTGTTAGAACTTTGAATAAAAAGTACTCAGACCTTCTAATTCTCAAAATGCAGAATTTTAGAAGAAAAAGTTATCTTATTGGAAGTCAAATGCCTTTGACTATCTTTGCAAACTAATTTGTTTCACTAATTTAAAAAGAAAAATTGGTTTTTATGCCACCCAATTAATAATAACAAAATTTATTTGTCAAAACTATTTTTTCACTACATGTTTTATACAGGTAGATCTTATCACCCCAAATAAACCTATTGAGGGGGGCTAGAGACTATATAATGTCTCATATTTTTCTCATATCTCTTGCTAGCTAGTATGTAGCACGGTAATGGGTACATACTTTAAAAGATCCGTAGTTTCAGTGGTGTGGGGTACTCCTTCCCTGGTTGAAGATCACCACCCCTCGCATGCCTTAGTAGATGGTCTTCATGAAATGCTGTGGCCAAAAAAAATAATAAATTATCACCTGGTGGCCAACCTTCTGGTGATGAGTTTCTCTAACCTTAAGCTTGGCTGATTCCCAGTTGACAAACATAGTCTGTCAATGGTCTGGTATTCAAAGCCCTCCCAGCTTAAGAGGAGGTAACAGAGCTTGCGTTTCAAAATCATAATTTTTGTGAACCTAGGATCACTTCCAGACTATGAGGACACAATGGAGTAGAATTTGAGAGGAGGGATGATGACAAGTGCTCAATAAATATTTTCCAATGGACTACTAATGAAGGAGAATAGGGGCATGCATAGTTCAGAAGAGTGAATAACCCAAAAGTCACTTACATCTGCTCTAAGAATGTACTACTTGATGTTCTAAGAAGAATAATGTTCCTAGGTAATTTTTGCTTAATATAACAATAAAACTAGTTTCCATTCTCCAACAACTAACTAAACAGCAGGGAGAGAAAAGGAACCAAAATTTAAAAGGTGTAAAGGAGAAAAGGTAGGAATAGCATAATATTAGGAATAGCATAGTATTAAAAAATTTTCTTGAATAATTTAAATGACCAAAACATATTAAATTAGTGTCATCATTCTATCCTGCAAGCAAATTCATCTATCATGAAGAATCCAAAACCTCATTGCCTAAGAAATAAGACCCTTGTTATGTATATTCATCCTTATTACACTCAAGACATTTGCTTACTTGTAAGTTATATGACAGGAATGATGTATCCAGACAAGCTTGTTGAATCTCTGATGGCCACTGGAACAAAGCTGGAGACCAACATGAAAGCTCTGATCTGTTTCTTGCACAGGCACTCGACGAAAATACCTATATTTGTAGTCAATTGGCTTCTATAAAAGAAAAGTTAAATAAGAGCTAAGAAGCTTTTTTCTATTCCAATGACTATTTCTATATGATTTAAGTGAAAATGACAAAGATAACATTATTAATACCCTATACTTTGATAGTTTGTACTTTTTCAAAGTATTCTCTTAGTTAACATTTCATTCAGGTCATCACAAAAATTTTGTAAAATACAGAGTTTGAGTAGAATTACCTGTTGATTTTTTTTTTTTTGTTTTTTTTTTTAATCAGCTGAGAAAATTTGAGATGCAGAGGAAAAAAATGACCATTACAGAGCTAGTAGGTGGAAGAACTTGACATGACAAGAACTTGGGCCCCAGGTCCCTATTATATCCCACAGCTTCTAATACCCAGATTTTCTGTTTAGGATAAGTCTGCTGGTGGACTTAGATACACTTGAATCTCCCTTTAAAGAAAAAATTTGTAAAGGAAAAGAAAAATAAGGGCAATTCATCTTTTGCCATAATAAGGTAGATGTGTGCATATTGCTTTTTTTTTTTCATAGTGAATCAAATGGGCTTAAAATATATTAAGAAGCACTAATAAACTTTTATTACTTTTTAGGGATTAAAAAAGATGGTTTTAAGTTCTGTTGATTAGAAAATGTTTAGTACATGCCCATACCTCCCCTGTGACACTACTCTGTAAGTAATAGTGTCAAACCATAGTCAGTCACAATGTCTGCTACCTTTATAGCCATCTACCCAAATGCCAGATGACACCTCAAGATGGAGCAAGGAGAGCAGGAACAGATGGTCGAGAAATTTCCATAAATCAAATCCTGTCCTATGCATTTTATTGCATGATACATAGGACTAGAGGTCTAAATCATACATATTCAATTATATTTTGGTACCACTTAATCCTTAAAAACAGTAAGTAGTTAATTATTCTATCAGGTTACAAATAACTACCTAGGATAGAGACAGGGCAAGGATGCAAGCATACAGAAAGTTAAGCCATAGAGTTAACATCAAGATAACAGGAACCCAATAATGTCATGATGACAAAAATCACATGTATTTTGTTCTTTTTTTTTCCAAGATAAGGGAAATAAATAAGGTCTTTTTCTGGTTTATTTTCAATAGGAAGAGAAATGATTTTCTAGTAATATTCCTGATAAATCAACTAAGTAATCGAAAAACTATTTATTAAGTACCTACTATGTGGTTGACACTGTAAATGTTGGGAATATAAAGAAAAAAATCCAATGGTTCTTGCCTAGAAGGTACATACATTTTATAAAGGGAAGTGTCTGTGTATGTGTGTGTGTCTCTCTCTCTCTTTCTCTCTCTCTCTCTCTCCCCTCTTTCCCCACCTCCCCCAGTAATTTAAAAGGAAAATATAGCAAGTGAAGAGGCACTAAAAAAGGCCTCCCACAGATGACATGTAAGATGATCTTTGAAGGATATCTGAAATTAAGAGGCAGATCTGAGGAAGGAGACATCAGGGACAGCTTGTATAAAGATATGGAGACAAAATAGGAATTTGGGATACAAGGAATAGCAAGGTCAATTTGTAATGAAACATCACCAATAGAAAGCAGTAATGTATCATAAGGATGGAAAGGTAGGAGTGGAGCCAGGTTGTGAAAGCATTTAAATGACAGAGTTTGTAATTAAAACTAAAGATTTTAGGGAAGCTGCTAGAGTTTATTGAGAAGGGGGTGAAATTGTCATCCCTGTATTTTAGAACTATCACTTTGACAGATGTGTGGAGAATAGACTGGAAAGTCTAATTATGTATATTGTAATAATTAAATGAGGAAATTCTAATGATGATTATGAGAGTGAAAAGAAAAAGACAGATCCAAATGATGTTGTAGAGGAAGAATCAATAAGATTTGGCCATTGATTGTATATATGAGATAAGCAAATATAAGATAAGCAACAGTGAGAAGTCAAGGATATCTAAAGTTATAGACCAGTGTAACTGGAAGTATGGTGTTGCCTTCAATAGAAAAAGGGAAGTAAGAAAAAGGAGTGGAGTTGGAAGTAAAGATTATGAATTATATTCTGGACATGTTGAGTTTGAGATGTCTACAGGAGATCCTGTTTATAATGTCCTATAAACAACTGTTGGTTCAGGAATGAATGAAGCTCAGAAGATGGGCTGGATATATGCAAGACACACTCATCCCCCCTCACCTCCAAAAGTCATTTGCATCAAAATAATTGAGTTTATGGGTGCTGATAAAAATCATCAAAAAGAAAAGAAATTGTACATTTGAAACCTTTGTGAAACCTTTTAGGAAGAACAATATGGAAAGAAAATTAAAAAAAAAAAAAAAAAGAAAACTAAGGACTGGTCAGATACACAGAAGGTCAAAAGAGCAGTTTCATGAAAGCAAAGGAGGAATAGAGAGTGATCAATAGTGTCGAATGCTGAAGGGAGATCAAGAAAGCTGAAAATTACCAAAAGGTTTTATCACATTTACCAATCAAGAAATCTTAGGTAACTTTAGAAAGGGCAGTTTCAAATGAATGATGAGGATGGGAACAAAGACGTTGAGAACTTGGTGAGAGAAGAAGATATGACTTTTTTTTTCTAGAAATCTATGAAAGGGAGGAGAGAGAAAATGTGGTAGCTTGAGAGGATGACAGAGTCAAATTCTTTTATTTTATTTTACTTTTTAAGATTAGTTCTTCCTCCCTCCTCTAGTTAGAAGTGCATTGACCACACATACACTTTATTCATATTCAACATATCAGTGTTACACATATAGAATGTTTAACCTGTTATTTTTCTGATGAGTGACAGCTTGTCTCTTATTAAGCAGCCTGGTAGCCCTCTGCTCCCAAGGGTCTACTACATTAGCACTGGATGAAGTGCAAACATTCAACTTTTTTGGGCTTTAACCCTAAAACTATCAAACTTACAGTAAACCCTAAAAATTATCAGAATTTAGAAAACATTCCAGTTCTCTTCTGATACAAATGGTGAGATATTCTTATTTTTTTTTTTAATGATATGGTTCCTATCATGATGAAACAGTCATTTCTGGTGTCTTTTAAGGAACAGAACTAATAAATAGTGAAATGAAGAAAGGAAATGATCGATTCTTTCTTGTGTGACTGATCAATCACCAAGTATTTTTTATGCACTGATTCTGTGTGCTAGGTACTGAACCATACTTTGATGATGGAAAGAAAAAGTGAAATAGTTCCTTTCATCAAGAAGCTGCATCAGCAGGAAGAAGCATACATATGTTTAACACACAATAATTTAATTTAATAGTTTGGTACACAATACAAACAAAGTAAATACAAAATATGGGGAGTGGGACCCTGGTATGAGGTAAGCTCTCAGGTCCAAGGCAAAACTAAAAGGGGGCTCTGCAAGGAGCTCAGGAAGTCATTTTGGTGGCTGTGAATGCAAAACATATTGGGAAAGGACAAGAATCACACACTTACTTCTTCTTTTTTCTTAGTTATCACAGCAAATACTTTGGTTTGATTGTCTGTGTCCTGGGATAAGCGATAATGACCAAGTAAGATTGCATCAGTTCTAAAATAAGAGAAAAACCTATTAGTTAGCTTTCAGATGTATGTAAGACATAAGAGAAAGGAGACCAATGAGTGATGGACTCTGTAACAAGTAACTCTAACATGTAGACTGGATGAAAGAACTCAACAAATAAAAACCTGCTATTTTTAGTTCGTAAACGAGGAACAATGGACTGTGGCTCCTCAGGGGTCGTCAGCACCATGACTTGGCCATCAGGAAAGAATCGCATATATCTGTATTTGATAAAAAGAGAAAAGAGAACCCCAAAACACCAGTGACACAAGTATACAATATATAAAACCTAGAAAAGCTAAACAAATTATGTTTTTAATGTTAAGATCTTCAGAAACTAAGGGGAGGAGAAAGTGTCAAGATGGGTGTTAAGCAATGATATCTTTCATAATAATATACGTTATTCTATCTGAAGAAAGCAAACATTTAAAATATACTAATCTATAGGATACTCAAGTTGATTTTTCACATGATTCTGTGTCTATATAATTTGTGTCTCAATCTAAATACAACTGATTGAATAGCATAAAATAAGGATTACAGTTAACCCATATCAAGCAGTACTGCTAGTCAATCTAAGAACAAATATTTTCATACTAAAAAAGTTTTATTGCTGACTCACTGAAAAAAGCCACATTTGAGGAATGAGACACTAAAGAGGAATGACAAGATCTCTGAACAGGTAAACAAATGGTGGTGATGATAAACAAGTACAATAATGGCAAAAGAAATTCTGGTAAATTTATATCCATGATTGAGTAAGTGAGAAAGGAGAAGTGTAAATGTTCAAAATGTCTCTTTTGGCATAACTAGAGAAACTGAAATGTTACTTCTAATTAAAATGTTTGGAATATAGCTCCCATGTATAATAATAAGAAAAGCAGCAGGGACATAAATGTATGAATGCTACACAGTATCTGAGCAAATAACTAAGAAGAAAAAATTCCACCAATTTGCATTGGATAAGTACAATTTTCCTATCTGAATCATACTTGGATAGATATAATTTTTCACTCACTCAGTTTACTACAGCTGTACCTGTAATATTCCACTTGGTGCCAGGCCCGATAGAAACCATCAAGTGATTGTTCTCCTTGTCGAATATATGTTGTTTTGCTGATATAAACTCCTATGTTGGAAAAGAAATATATTCTTAAAAGCAAGGTCATGAAAAGAAAAAAATGCTTTAAAAGCCAAATTGTATATAAGATATAAAGTTTATGTGTGTCCCTCTAGCCCCACTTTTGTCCTCTCAACATTTTCTACTATATGCTGATTGTTACAATTCCATTTCAGCAAATAAAAATATATGGTATTTAATAAAGATTCATGCTATTTTTCCATACTTCCTAACTTCTAAAAGCTTAACTTACCATCAAACCGAACACGGGGCCGTTCTAAAAACATCTCTCTCCAGGAGGTGTAAGGAACAAGTTTAATACAACTTCTGCCCCAAACTTTCAAGCAGGCTAAACGCCAGATTTCAGGGTCCCTAGGTAATTAGAGCACATATCCAACTTCATTATACTGAATGGAATAAGTCCCACAACTTGGAGACATAGAGAAATATATCAGTTATAGTAGTGCAAACTGTGAATTTACTGTTTTTTGACTGAAATGACAGCTTACAACCATGGAGGTTAATAACTAACAATGTTATTTTTTCAAACTCATTTTTATAGTTTTATTAAGCTAGTATATTTATCTAAAGATTTTGCTTTAAGTGCTTTTACTTGGTAAGATAATACATTAAAAACTGTTCCAATGAAAAGTTCTCCTTTCTAATTCCCTCTCTACAGTACTGTTCTCTAATTATAAGAAAAATTTAAAGGAAAACAAAAGTGCTAAGTTCTTCAAAAATTAAGTAGCAACACTATAAGAGCTTAATGCTGGTTAAATTATGCCATAGAAATCCACTGAAATGTGAAATTATTTAAGATTCAACGATAAAATGAAGAAATGGATACAAATTCTAAAACAGATTAAAAATTTAAGATAAAAAAACAAAAAAACAAAAACAAAATTCACCCCTGAAAATTTCTTCCAATTTCAAGTATCAAAACATCCAAATGTTTGCTTGACATAAATAGGCAGCAAAATATTAAAATCATGACAACTAATAAAACCCCATCTCCATACTCCAATAATCCCCCAGACAGAGTTAGTGGTTTGCTTTGATCTAAAAATAAGCCAATACTGATCAAAAATTTGTTAAATTAACTGATATCACCTGAGAAAGAAAAAGTATACCAAATGATTAAAAAAAAGGGGTACAAATAAGATTTTTCAAAAATATTTCTTACTTAAATTGGCATGCAACCTACAAAAAGTAGCAGTCTATTCTATATGAAAACAGATGAAATCACATTTATCTTACTGAAAAATTAGATTCCAACAATCCCATTAGAAAACTGTATTACAGTTTTATTCAGAACAATGTTATGTGGAGTTCATAAAATTTAGAATTTAAAGAGATCTTTGACATTATGTAATCCAATACCAGGCTTAGCTTTGTTTAAAGTCACATAGATTTACTCTTTATTTAGTATTCAAATCCCAATTTTCCAATGCCAAATCCAGTGCTGTTTCAACTATACCACATTAAAGATTTTGCACATACCACTTTATTAAATTGTACAACTAATAATGGATGTACCCTTCCCTTAATCATGTCATTTGGTCATTAAGTTAAATTGTTTCAAAAAGTCTATACCTGGCACAAATATAGAATCCTCTACACACCAGAGACAATTGTTCTAAAGATCGAAGATCCAAATCACTAGAAACCACCCATCGGAAAATATACATTAGGACTTCCATTGGCAAAACTGCAAACAGAAAATAATCATTAGAATGAGCATCATGTTAAAAAAATTTTTTTCCTACATACTATTATGAATATCTTACTTCTGTTTTCATATAATACCAATGAATCATTTATTTAACCAAAGATAGATAAATTATATTCTCTCTATATATATATCTGCCTTCACTTAATTCACATTTCTGAGCAAGATACTTCTTGTTACTTTAAACTACTTCAAAAAGGAAATAACTTTCTGTTTAAAATTTGGGACTAAAATAGGGTTTCCACTAAAGGAAGCAGTTATCTTCATATATTAACCAAAGCCCTTTTCCTGCCCAACACCAATAAATATTTTATAATGCCTATTAGCACAGTTGATACAGGGAATTAACTAAACACAAAAAATAAGTATTATAATTTTTATAATATAGGCAATTACATGTCTAGTCTATAGTGTTTTTGAGAACAACAAAATACTATTCTATTAAATCTCATGCACTAGCTTGAAAATTTCCAATTATTTTTTGGGTCTCTTAAGTCCCAAGGTAAATTTAACAAATTTGCTTCAAGCAAATAAGGTGTAAGTATTTTTAATCAGTCACACTATCTCCCAAATCCCTGTAAATATTTGCTGGAGTGTTGGAGTCACTGAAATTTTCCTAAGTGTCCTAGCTCCATTACATTATACAATACTGACTCAAACACCTAACTTAACAACTTCTATGATCCTCTCACAACCCAAATCAGAAATACCAATACAAACACAGCATCAGAATCGTAAAATTCTAATTGTCAAAAAAAAAAAAAAAAAAAAAAAAAAAAAGGCCAGAACAACTGCTACATAAAGTATCTAAAGATTTGATAAGGGAAACTGGGACACTAATACATTGCTGGTGGAGTTGTGAAAGAATCCAGCCATTCTGGAGAGCAATCTGGAACTATGCCCAAAAAGTTATCAAAATGTGCATACCCTTTGACCCAGCAGCACTACTACTGGGATTATATCCCAAAGAAATACTAAAGAGCGGAAAGAGACATATATGTGCCAAAATGTTTGTGGCAGCTCTTTTTGTTGTAGCTAGAAACTGGAGGATGAATGGATGTCCATCAGTTGGAGAATGGTTGGGTAAATTGTGGTATATGAAGGTTATGGAATATTATTGCTCGGTAAGAAATGACCAGCAGGAGGAATATAGAGAGGCCTGGAGAGACTTAAATCAACTGATGCTGAGTGAAATGAGCAGAACCAGAAGATCACTGTACACTTCAACAACAATACTGTATGAGGATGTATTCTGATGGAAGTGGAAATCTTCAACATAAAGAAGATCCAACTCACTTCCAGTTGATCAATGATGGACAGAGGTAGCTGCACCCAGAGAAGAAACACTGGGAGGGGAATGAAAATTGTTAGCACTAATATCTGTCTGCCCAGGTTGCATGTACCTTCGGATTCTAATGTTTATTGTGCAACAAGAAAATGATATTCGCACACATGTATTGTACCTAGACTATATTGTAACACATGTAAAATGTATGGTATTGCCTGTCGTCGGGGGGAGGGAATAGAGGGAGGGGGGGTAAATTGGAAAAATGAATACAAGGGATAATATTATAAAATATATATATATATATAATAAAAAAAAAATTCTCTAAAAAAAAAAAAAAAAAAAAAAAAAAGAATATAGCACATAATATGAGAAAAAAAAAAAAAAAAAAGATTTGATAAGTTTAATACACTTATAATGCATCTTAAGTAAAAAAGTATTTCTTCTCAAATTACATCATCCAAGATTCCATACCTGAAATGTGAGTTTGACTGGTGTCAAGCTCAGGCTGACAAAGTTTGAGCATGGATTCCTGAAAAGTGAGTTGCTGCTGAAAGTAGGACAATAGATCTGCCATTTTGCTATCATCATCATTATCTTCAATGCTGGGGAGAAACAAATGAAATAAATACTTCAATTAAAAATTCTCCTTCTTGAGCTCTCCTAATATAAGAAAGGCAAAAGTATGATAGAATTCTCCTGATTTGCAAAGAAATAACTTAACAGGATCCATCCTTGGCTATTAGGAAAAAAAAAAAAAAAGCTTAAATATGATCATTCTGATTCCAAAAGTTTTAGAATATTTTGCAAACAGATGTTCAGAAGTTAAAGAGTTTAGTTTTATTTTTAAGCAATACATAGGTTTCATGAAACCTAACATATAACATAAAAACAAAAAAAAAGTAACTTTAAACACCAAAAGTTTTAAATCATAAAAAGTCTTAAAAATCATGTTTGAAATGGCTTATGTATCAAGTATTTTTTTCAAAGAAAATAAGAAAGCTAGTAGAGCAGATGTAATACACAGGTGGTAGCTCATTTTCTAAGAGTTTCTTAACAGATATATCTTAATTTAGTCCATCTTCAGAAAGGAAGAGAGCCACCTGAAAAATTCAACCAGAGCTTTTAAGTCATTCACCAGTAGAAAACCTTGCAGTTCAGAGCTAGGAAAGAGAGATTAATTTTCAACATTCTGTCCAACTTCCCCTAACATAGTTAGCTATGAAGATAAAAAGACTTCACAAGAAGCTAAGAATTAGAAGGGCTTTTGATAATGGAGGGCAAAGTTAAGTTTAGGAACTAATCTCTTTAATTACTAAATAGAACAATTATAATTGTACTACCAATCTTAAAATGATTGTTAGGAAAGCACTTTAGAAACTTTAATTGCTACATAAACATGAAACATAATTATTATGCAAATCTAAGTGCTATCTTCTCAATAATTCTGTTTGTTTGTTTTGCTGAGGCAATTGGGGTCAAGTGACCTACCCAGGGTCACACAGCTAGGAAGGGTGTTAAATGCCTGAGGTCCTCCTGACTTCAGGGCTGGTGCTCTCTATTCATTGTGCCACCTCGCTGCCCCTTCTTGACAAATTTTGTAAGAAAAAACAGAAAAATTGTCAACTCTCTTTAAGAGATCAATTCTTAAATACTTTTTATATTATTCAAAATTCATTTTAAAGGAAAGATGGAGGAAAAGCATTCCTATATTATATTCAACAAGTAATCTGATGAAGATATTTCTAAGCAAGATTATTTTTTTTAAAGCTATTAAAAGTTACTGTTGGAGAGCTGACCCCAGTCACATCTGAGAAAAATTGTGAATGTATTTGATACCAGATGTGTCAAACTCACTGGGACACCAGATTAAATATAATTGGAAAATAGTTACCAAATAAAAATAAAATGTTAATTTGTGGTTTTCCAAATAATATGTGGTCCCCAAAATTTCTAATGAATTTGATATAACTGTTGTACACAGTTAAAAAGACTATTTGGTAAATAGTTTGATTTTCTTATAAAGATATCTTTCTTATAAATAAAAAACACCAAATGAGATGAATTCCTCTTAAATACATTTTTTCTAAAACTTTGTATTTTAGATGGATTCTGAAAACTTCGTATTTTTACTGGAAAATGTATAATAAGCTTGTGGCAACTCAAAAGATATGACTTCAGCAGTAGTGTCTGTCCTTTTTGGCTGCAAACTGAGGTAGGGTAAGGGTGTGTGGAGGCTGAACCCAGGATCAGAGCTCTAAAACTAAAAGGTACCTCAAAGTACATCTAGTTTGATCCCTTTACAGAGTTTGCTTTACAGAGGCCAAAGAAAGTAACTTTTAATTAAGTTCACTGTTCCAAGTTTGACTTCATAATAGTAATATGCTACCCAAATAGAAAAATATCTCACTGATTAAAATCTAGAGTTTGTTATTTATTTCTCATTTTAAACTTGGCAGTTTAATTTTTTTCCACACATTTGAGTTTCTTTACCCTTATTTTAATTCCAATTAAAAAAAGCCTTTTGAAATTTAAGTTTCAACTACAATTCTCCCCCCTTCCCCCCCCCACATATATCACTTTGGTCTTATAAACAGCTTAAAAACTTTTTCAGTCTGAAGTGTCCACTAGCACATAAAATCAACAGAGTAACGCTATGATATTGAATGACATCCTAAAGTAACATAATTCAGTGAAACTTGAAGGAGTTTCCTTTAGAACCTATTTCTAAGACTTTGGATTGCAACAGTAATGGTCTACATGCATATTTTTTTATTATTATAGCTTTTTATTTATAAGATATATATATATATATGTGTGTGTAATTTCACATCATTGACAATTGCCAAGCCTTTTGTTCCAATTTTTCCCTCCTTCCCTCTACCCCTCCTCCCCCAGATGGCAGGTTGACCAATACATGTTACATATGTTAAAGTATAAATTAACAATATATGTATACATGTCCAAACAGTTATTTTGCTTCTACATGCACACTTATAAAGACTGAAAACAATTATTGAATAGCTATGATATGTGAAAGGTATTGTGGTATATACAGTGAAAGGTATATACAGGGGAACTGAAAAAAAAGAAAAGAATGAGACAGTCTCTGCCCTCTAGGAGCTTAAAAATTAGTAAGAAATATAAGACATATACAAGAATACAAAATGCTATTGGAGTTCAAAGGACAAATTCACTTCAGGATGGAGGTATCAAAGAATACTGTACAGAAAAAATGGCACCCAGGGAGGAGAAAGGTGGCACAATGAATAGAGCACCAACCCTGAAGTCAAGAGGATTTGAGTTCAAATCTGAGCTCAGACATTTAGCACTTATTAGCTGTGTGACCCTAAGCAAGTCACTTAACCCCAAATGCCTCCCTGATCTGAAAGTAAAAATGACACCCAAACTTGACCTTAGAAGGATGGAAGGAATAAGGAATGTAAATTGAAGATATTAGTTTAAATTATTGTTTTAAAAGGCTGTTTGATAAAAGGGATTTTAAAAGTTTAGAAGTCATTCAGTTTAATCCTTTTTTGATAACTTGCTTTTAATGACTAATTATTTCTCAATCATCAATTTTGGACAAAGTCAAATGAGCTGCTTAGAATTTTTAGTTCAATGTATTACCAATTTTCATTCTTTAATTATTTTTAAAAGGTTATTGATCTAAACATAATTTGGTTGAAACTACATAATTACCACCCGTCTATTATTATATTATTTTGTCAATTGGGCAAACAGGATTAAGTTTATCAGTCTTTATGCCATAGTGTAGATTTAATTATATACTCACTAGCTATTTCCAACACCATCACCATCTGGTGACCGGGTGTAAGTAATCTTGAACTCTATATCAGGTACAAGCTGCATAGCTCTACGATAAAACTTGATGGCTAAAGGAAGAAATAAAATGAAATTTGTTAAATACATTTTGCCATTTGTTCCATCTCAATGGTGATTTAACTTGATGAAATTCATTAAGCACATAAAAAATCCCTTTATTCTGAATGTAGTAATAATTCTAATCGATTTATTTTTGTTTTACTGGCAGTTTACAGTAATCAAGATTAATACGAAGCTGTTAATATACGTCCTCTTCTTACTAAAGGTGGTAAATCATGTGATAACATATATTTACTTGCAGTAATACTTATTACTTATAATACTTTGTTCCTCCTTAATGGTTTGCAAATTCTTTGGCAACAGGGATCAATATTTTATACCCAGTCCCCACACGCATCTATCACAAGGAACATATATAGAAAAGACATCCACTAAATATCTATTAGATTTGAAATCCATCTTTTCACTAACTTCCCCTGTGTATTTCCACACTCCACATTTTTAGACAGCTTTGAAACACCAATTGTTTTTAGTCAGTCAGTCAAGAAACATTAAGTGTCTACTCCATACCAGGCACTGGGCTAGATCTAGGACTAAAAAAGAAAGACAAAAGACAGTCCCTGGCCCTGTGGAACTCAAAATCTAATGAAGGAGAAGATGGATATAACAATGTACATACAAGCTATATAAAGGATAGATAAAAAATAATACATAGAGAGACAGCACTACTGTCAGTTAAGGAAAATGTACTTTTTCTTACCATCACAAGCAAGGAATTAAATTAAAGGAACCCTTCGGTGATTGCTGCTGAGAACAGTAGAAACCTGAAGGGCTTTTAAAAATTACTTATTCTTCTATTCCTAATTATTCAGTGCATTTTAAAAATGTATACTTCTGGAATTTTTTCTGTCTCCCCCTTCTTCCCCCATCCATGCAATCTATTGTTAAGGCTGGCTGATTTAATTTCTGCTACATCTCTTAAACAAGTTCCCTTTTCCTCTGATACCACACTCTGGTCAGATCCTCCTTACTCACACGTCCCTTAATGAGATAGCCACCAATGGTGGGTCTGCTTGTTTCTAATCTCTCTCTCCAATTCATCTTCTATTCAGCTGCCAAAGTGATTTTCTTAAAGCACAAATCTGACCATCTTAGCTCTACTCAATAAACTTCAATGACTCCTTCTTTCAACTCTAGGATGAAAAAGAATATCTTCTATTTGGCCTTCAAAATTCTTCATAATGCACCTCCCCCCAGCCCCTTTCCAGTCCTCTTAAACTTTACACTCTCCCGGGTACTTTTGGGATCCAATGACATAAGCTCCTCGTTCCTCAAACAAGATGCTCTATCTTCTGTCTCCAAGCATTTTCACCAGCTGTCCCTCATGCTTGGATATTCTTCCTCCTCATCCAAACCTCTTCAAAAGCAATAGTATAGGGTGAGATCAAGAAAATCACCCTTTATCCCACATGTTACAGATTTTTTGTAACTATCCCTGATAAAAGCACATTCCTCTACTCATACTACTACATAGTCTATGGGCAAAAATGCTGTGGTTGCATTTTTCTACTTAAAATTTCTTTCAAACTTTAACATAAATTTTACTGATTCCTTTTTATTTTTATATTGTCATTTCCAAATATAATTCACCCTGTAGAATTAAACTGTCCCTTATAACAAAGAAAAATTACCTGATGAAAAATAACCATACTAAGATCTCAACAGTGCTGTAAATATTCAGAATTCATGTTATAAATAGAAGAAATCAATTGGAATAGCAGAGGTGGGGAGGTAGAGAGGGAAAGCACATATATGCCAAAATATGCTGCAAAATTACAAAGCATAAGCATGTCTCCAAAGAAGAGATAATCCTGACCATCAAAGTGTGATGATCCTTGTTAAATTTTTAGTATGATCATTTATATCTTAGGAATCAACAATGCTACAAAAATCAGGGTTTGATTTACTGTGGTGATTGTCTAGACTTGAGAAAATGTTTATAAACAAATTAAATTGTATTGCATAAAATCCTCCAATCAGGTTATTAAATATTCTAATTGTTAAACATTTAATTTTGTTCAATATTAGAACTGAACCCTCCTTAGTAATCACAACAAAGAACCCAATAAAGCATAACTGTGGAAGCCCTATATTACTCTATAAACACTGCTTGAGATCTGTGGCAGTGTAGTAGAATGCTAAAGGAATGAAGTCATCACCAGACTGAAGGCCTGGTGATAACTGGCATCCATGTAGCTTCAAGGTTTGCAAAGTGCTCAACACTTAATTATTTCATTTGATCCTCACAATAACCCTGTCCCCAGGTCACTGCTTTGCAGAGGTGCAGAAATACATGTTGGTATGGCACACTGCATATATTTTTTGGACTTTTTCAAAGTATAAATCAGTTTTACTGATATTTTTCTCTTCTTACTCTTTTTCTTCACTTTAAAAAATATTTGTAATATGAGATGGCTCTCTTGGGAGGAGAAGAGAAGGGACAATGGAAAAAATTCTGGTGATACATAAAAGCAAGTGATGTCAATAAAATTTTATTTTTAAAAAAATCAAATGTAGAATACTGATTTTCTTCCACAACTGACACAATGACAATTTTACCAATTAATAAATTATTCTACCCCTATAGTCTCCCACCTCTCTGTTATAAGGAGGGAAATCACAGAATCACAGATTTAGGGTTGGAAGATATTCTGGAGGTCATCAAATCCAACCCTTCATTTTATAAATTAGGAAACTGAGCCTAAGAGAGGTTACAATGACACTTACCTAGTTGACACAGCTACTAAGGGATCACACATTTAGAACTGAAAGAGAATTTAGAGGCCATCAAGTCCAACTCCATCATCTTAAAACTGAGGAAACTGAGGCTCAAACAAGTTAAGTGAACTGCCCAGGGTCCCATTAGCTGCCAAAGGTATGAAGTAGGATTTAAAACCAAGTATAATGAACTTCAAATCCAGTGTTCCACAGTCTATTTCTTGTTGTCTCTTCTTTAGGTCTAAGATAATTTATTATAATTAATCAGACTCTGACTTCCTTCTAGTGTTCTTTTGATGTGAATTATTGTAGTCATTTTGTATATTGTTCTTTATGTTTCTATTTATTTTTTTGTATCAGTTCATATAAATCTTTCCATTTTTCCCTGAATTCCTGAAATTTAGCAATTGTTACTGCCCAATAACACACCAAATACATTTATAAACTAGTGTGTTCTGTCATTCCATAACCAGCCTCACAACTACTTGTTTCTAGTTTTCTGAAAGTGTAAGACTAGTTTTCAAATTAAGAATTGCAAACCAGGAATGGCCATATGAAAACAAAATCTAGGATTACTAACAATAAGAGAAGTACCAATTAAAACAGCTCTCAGTTTGCATCTTATGGACTGCAAATTGATAAGGATGACAAAAATGGGATCAGTGATATGTCAAGACAGGTGCACTATTGCACATATTCCCTATTGATGGAACTGTGAATTGGCTCAATGCTTCTGAATTTAAAATTTTGAATTACACATGAAAAAAAAAAACAACTTTCATTCCCTTTGAGTCAGTGAGTCCTACTGTCCCCCCCAAGGAAGAGACAATAAGAAAGGTCTGATAAATACAAAAATATTCCTATCAGAATTTTGTGATAGTAAAGAATAGGAAATAATGTTGGTATGCATAAAATGGGCAAAAGATGAAAAAACTATGGAATATGAATGTAATGGAACATTATTGTGCAATAAGAAAATAATATGAGGAATTTGGAGAAACATGGAAAAAATATTCTCATGCAGATTGAAATAAACCATAAAAACTAAAAGAACAATATATATAATGATTACAACAGTAAATGAAAAGATCACTAAAAGGAAGATTAAGCCCAAGTAACTGAAAAATAAATGATAGTCCTGGAGAACAGATTTTAAAATGTATTTCTTTCTTCAGGCAGAGAGATGGGGAACTATGAGGTCAAGAGCATCATTTTTTGTAGGATGTATATAAGATTCTGACATCATCCTCTACTCCTCTGTATACCCCATACATCCAATCTGTTGCCAACTCTTTATTATTTCTATGGTTCACAATATCACTCCTATGTCTCCTTTTCACTAATACAACCACCCATCCTGGGCTCTCTTTATCTTATGCCTGGTTTAACTATAAGAGCCTCCTATCTCAAATCTCCCCTCACTCTTTCCTCTTAATTGCCCAAATCAGCTTCCTAAAGTGACCATGTCATTACCTTTCCACACCCTCCAAAAACTCTAGTGGTTTCTCTGCTATCCCCAGGATCAAATAAAAGCTAGAACTGGCTTTTAGATTTTTTCATAGCCTGTTTCCTTCCTATCTTTCTAATCTTCTTACACTTCACAATCCTCCATGAAGTCTACAATCTAGCAACTCCGGCCTTATTGCTGTTCCTCACCCACAACACCCTTAACACTGGTTCCATGCCTAGAGTGCTATGTGCTCCCCTTTGCCT
The DNA here is from genome assembly GCF_048593235.1 of Sminthopsis crassicaudata. Taxonomy (NCBI): domain Eukaryota; kingdom Metazoa; phylum Chordata; class Mammalia; order Dasyuromorphia; family Dasyuridae; genus Sminthopsis; species Sminthopsis crassicaudata. The sequence continues at coordinate 263,379,692 of NC_133620.1, forward strand.
TGAGATTCTCTTGCATTGCTTTGCTCAAATTCACCTTATCCAAGAGGCCCTTCGTGGTCTCTCCCATTGCTCGTGTCTTTGTTCTGACCTCTTATTCACACTGTATCCACCTCATAGGTACAGTGCTGTTTGCATGTTACTTCCCCCATGAGAATTTGAGCTCCTTGAGGGCATGGACTGTGTTCTGCCGGGTTTTTGGAAGAAGCAGTTGAGCACTTGGCATAGTATCTGGCATAAAGCCTTTAATAAATGTTTATTAAAGTTTTCCTTTGCTATATGAAAAAGATTCAGTCTAGAGGATGGGATGGGAAATAATTGATGTAAAGACAAAAAAAAGCTTTAATATAATTTTAAGTACTACTTTGAATATTCTTATAAATATTAGAGTTTTCTTTTTGTGTCTGACCTCCCAGGAGTCAAAACATGGTAGTGGAATCACTAGCTCAAAAGTAAAAGTTTAATTACACATATCAGATAATTCCAACTTGTTTTCCAGAACAGACAAACCAATTCATAATTCCACCAACAATGTATTGTTGTTTTCATACAGACCCTTTAACTTCAACTGCTTAGTTGTTTTTTTGTGTGTGTGTGTGTTTTTTTTTTTAACAAACAAAATCACTTTGCCATATTAAAGATGTAAGTGAAATCCCAGAGTTTTAAATTTTCACCGCTTATTATCAGGGATTTAGAGACAGCTTTTATATGGCCATTGATAATTAGCATTTCTTTTGAAAAATGTATCTTTTCACCACTTATGTATATATTAGGGAATGCCTCTCAGTCTTAAATAACTGTATTACTTCCTTAGATATTGTGGTTATGTTTTAAAGCCTTTTCTTGGGAATTTTTAATCAATTCTTTATGGTAAAAATGATCATTGGAGTTGATAAGTGTCACAATTTCAGTTTATGTCAGTCAAAAAGCACTTATTATCTTTCAGATATGATGGACTACATATTGAATCACTATCATGCACTGAAGTTGCACTTCTCATTTTTCTCATTCAGTAAGTACATCCATGGCATATCATTACCTCACTATCAAGCAGCTAATTTTAAGATCTAAATTCACTCAATACTTACTGACCAATTAAAAAAAAAAATAACCTAAGGCCATAAATGGTATGAAGAACTCCCAGGTCAGAACCTCCTTTACCGAAGCAAATATATACCTTTTTTGTAATTTCTCAGAGAGCTTCCTGGGTTCCTGAGAACATACAGAATTTACTCATCACATGCTCAGTAAAGTTTTGAGATGAAATTTAAATTCCAAGTCCTCTTGTCTTGAAAACAATTCTTTATCTCATATATCATGTTGTTTCTCACACTATTAATAAGGATTACATTAAACAACAACTATTTATGAAGCACCTATTACGAAGTAACCATGAAGGTGCAAGGCACAGAGTGCTAGAGATATAGTGACAAAACCATAAAAGACTTTACAAGAAAGGTGACACCCACATTGAGTCTTGAAGGAAAATAAGGATGTTGAGAATCAGAGAAAGAGAAGCATAGACATAGTGAAAAGCCTGTGTGAAGGAAAACGATAATGACAATGAAAATTTCTGATGCTTTGTATTTTACAAAGCACTTTCCTCATAATCTAGGAATTAAGTAATAGAAATTGTTGTTATTATCATTATTCTTTCCATTTCATATAGAAAAGGGAACTGACAGAAGATATAACTTCGCATGGTCATATAGCTATTAAATATCAGAGACAAGATAATATGATATTATTAACAAGGCACTCATTAGATATGGAATTAAAAAGTTCTCCAGTTTAAATTCTATCTCACCTACTTGGGTCATTTAATCTCTCAAGACCTCCTAATTTGGGATTCATAAACTTCTTTTCTTAGTATTTTAATAATTATTTTCTTTTGTAATTATAGGGATCTTATTTTATACATTTAAAAAAGATTCTTTTGAAAATAAACCCATAGACTATAAAGCTACAGGATTCAAATAAAGTTCTACTGTTCTTTCCATCCACCTCTCACAAATATATACCATTCCAGCCCCAAAGAATTTTATTGATTTCAGTATTCTCTTCCTGGTTTTAAAATCTATTTAAAATAAAGGTATGTTTAAAACTCCACATTAAGAAATTGGGATTTTCCACTTTTCAAAAGATAAGTATACAAACAAAAATTATTTCTAAAAGAATTACAAACTATTGAAAACCACATAGCTATAAATGAGGGCTCCAAGTAGCCAATACTAAGAGAAATACAAATCAAAACAATCCTGAGATTTCACTTCACCAGCAAATTAGAAAAGATGAGAAAAATTAATGTTGGAAGAGGTATGAAAAAAACCAGTTCAGTAATACACTGCTGCAAAAGTTGTGAACTGATCCAACCATTCTGGAATGAATTTGGAATTATACAAAGAGGCAGGCTAAAATCAGCAAATCCCTTAACTCAGAGATTTTACTGATAGATATATTACCTAAGGAAGTTACAAACTAAACTACCCAAATAAACAAAAAAAAAGGGGGGGGAACCTCCATATACATCAAAATATGTATAACAGTACTTTGGAAACAAAGTACATGTTCATCAACGGGAAAATGACTAAACAAGTTGAGTTATGTGAATGCAGTGGACTATTGTGCCATAAGAAACAATGAATATGCAGAACACAGAGAACCAATGAAAAAAGAAATAAAACTAGGAAAATATACATGACAACTCTAACAATGTAAATGGAAAGCACAATATCAAAGCTACACACTGTAAAATTATAATGATAAAATATGGGAGATAATGATGTGGAACATTACATTTACTCTTTAGATTGGACTAGTTTATTGGCTATTTTTGATGAACTGTTTTTCTTCCCTCTTTCTTTTTTATTTTTGTTACAGATAACATACAGATAATAAATAATTTATATATACCCCTGATCTTATCCCCAATGCCCCAGCAACAAATCCCATACAATCAAGAGGTGCCCCATCTATATCCCAATTGAGCCATTTATAGGCTTTGTCCTTTTTTCCTTCATTAAACCCTCACTAGTTCCAAAACTTTATAGTTCTGGTATTGGTTTGTTCTTGCAGCAATAATTTTATCCACAACATCAATAAAAATACATGAAAAAAAATGGCTTTTTTTTTTTAAATATAATAAAGAGTAAATGAGAGAGGAAAGTCTAGACTTGAAGCATCACTATTACAGGAGACTTCCAGTGTAGAAACTCCTTCCTTTAAAGCAGATCAGCACTTTATCTGTAACTTAAGGACTTTTTTAAAAGTCCTAGAGAGCATTATAAAGTACTATGAATTTAACTACTTTGCCTGTGGTCACAAAATCTATGTAGACATATGCCTGAAATGTGACTTGAATACAAGTGTTCCTGATTTCAAATCATTGTAGCTTATCAAATTTATTGCTATGACAAAGTCATCCAAAAACAAAAAGTGGCTAATGAAAAATGTTCTAATACTGTTTAAAATACATAATTACTCTAGATAGGGCATTTTACCTTCATAGAGAGCTCCATTCTGTTCTTCTTCTACTGCTTTCAGGAATAGTTCTCTAGCCTAAAAAAACATATAAGTACTTAACTTCAAAAAAATGCTAGAAAGCCAAAGACATAAATTTTCCCTCAACATGGCCCTGACAAATTAAAGTCTAATTATATACTAAGGGAAATTTATTTGAATATATGTTAGAATTCACAGAAAGAGAAAAAAAATTATAATAGACAATGATGTTTGCTTCTTTTATAACAGCTAGTATTTATATTGTTTTATGGTTTGCAAGCATTTTACATATGCTTTATTTATTTGAGCTTTACAACTGTGAAATAGATAGTTATTATTACAAAGCTTGTGTTCTATCCACTGCACCATACCTAGCTGTTTCATTTGAAAGAACCTGAACCAAGTTCTAGGTGAAGATTTTCAAAATGATTCTTCACAGGGACATAACAAACCAAAAAAAAGAAAAAAAAAATCACCCTAGACTTGTTTTACTTTATCTTTTGGCTTCTTCAAAAGAAAGAAATGTAATATATTTCAGAAGTCTTACCATATTCTTTAAACTATTTTTTTTAATTATAGCTTTTCATTTACAAGATATATGCATGGGTAATTTTTCAGCATTGACAACTGCAAAACCTTTTGCTCCAATTTTCCCCCTCCTTCTTCCCACCCCTTCCCCCAAGATAGCAGGTAGATCACTACATGTTAAATATGTTAAAGTATATGTTAAATACAATATATGTATACATATCTACACAGTTATTTTGCTGCACAAGAAGAATCAGACTTTGAAATAATGTACACTTAACCTGTGAAGGATATAAAAAATGCAGGCAGACAAAAATAGAGGGATTGGGAATTCTATGTAGCGGTTCCCACTCATTTCCCAGAGTTCTTTCGCTGGGTGTAGCTGGTTCTATTCATTATTGAACAAATGGGACTGATTTGGTTCATCTCATTGTTGAAGAGAGCCATGTCCATCAGAATTGATCATCATATAGTATTGTTGTTGAAGTATATAATGATCTCCTAGTCCTGCTCATTTCACTCAGCATCAGTTCATGTAAGTCTCTCCAGGCCTTTCTGAAATTCTCCTGCTGGTCATTTCTTACAAAACAATAATATTCCAAAACATTCATATACCACAATTTGTTCAGCCATTCTCCAATTGATGGGTATCCACTCAGTTTCCAGTTTCTGGCCACTACAAAGAGGACTGCCACAAACGTTCTTGCACATACAGGTCTCTTTCCCTTCTTTAAGATCTCTTTGGGATATAAGCCCAGTACAAACAACAATGGATCAAAGGGTATGCACAATTTGATAACTTTTTGAGAACAGTTCCAAATCGCTCTCCAGAATGGCTGGATGTATTCACAATTCAACCAACAATGTATCAGTGTCTCAGTTTTCTCACATCCCCTCCAACATTCAGCTTATCTTTTCCTATCATCCTAGCCAATCTGAGAGGTGTGTAGTGGTATCTCAGAGTTGTCTTAATTTTCATTTCTCTGATTAATAATGACTTGGAGCATCTTTTCATATGGCTAGAAATAGTTTCAATTTCTTCACCTGAAAGTTGTCTGTTCATATCCTTTGACCATTTATCAATTGGAGAATGGCTTGATTTCTTTTAGAGTCAATTCTTTATATATTTTGGAAATGAGGCCTTTATCAGAACCTTTGACTGTAAAAATGTTTTCCCAGTTTACTGTTTCCCTTCTAATCTTGTCTGCATTAGTTTTGTTTGTACAAAAGCTTTTCAATTTGATATAATCAAAATTTTCTATTTTGTGATCAATATCTCTAGATCTTCTTTGGTCATAAATTCCTTCCTCTTCTACAGGTCTGAGAAGTAAACTATTTTATGTTCTTTTAATTTATTTATAATATTATTCTTTATGTGTAGATCATGAACCCATTTTGACCTTATCTTGGTATACGGTATTAGGTGTGGGTCAATGCCTACTTTTTGCCATAACTAGTTTCCAATTTGTCCAGCAGTTTTTGTCAAACAGTGAATTCTTATCCCAAAAGCTGGTGTCTTTGGGTTTGTCAAACACTAGATTATTAAAGTTATTGACTATTTCGTCCTGTTAACCTAACTTATCCCCCTGATCAACTAGTCTATTTCTTAGCCAATACCAAATGGTTTTGGTGACTGCTGCTTTATAATATAGTTTTAGATCTGATATAGGTAGGCCACCTTCATTTGATTTCTTTTTTTCATTAGTTCCCTTGAAAGTCTTGACCTTTTGTTCTTCCAGATGAATTTTGTTATTTTTTCTAAGTCATTAAAATAGTTTTTTTGGGAGTCTGATTGGTATAACACTAAATAAATAAATAGATTAGTTTAGGTAGTATTGTCACCTTTATTATATTTGCTTGACCTATCCAAGAGCATTTAATGTTTTCCCAATTGGTTAGATCTGATTTTATTTGTGTGGAAAGTGTTTTGTAGTTTTGCTCATATAGTTCCTGACTTTCCCTTGGCAGACAGATTCCCAAATATTTTATACTATCGGCAGTTACTTTAAATGGATTTTCTCTTCATAACTCTATCTGTTGGATTTTGTTAGTGATATATAAGAATGCTGATGACTTATGTGGGTTTATTTTGTATCCTGCAATTTTGCTAAAGGTGTGGATTATTTCTAATAGCTTTTTAGTTGAATCTTTGGAGTTCTCTAAGTATACCATCATATCATCTGTAAAAAGTAATAATTTGGTTTCCTCATTACCTACTCTAATTCATTTGATCTCTTATTGCCAAAGCTAGCATTTCTAATACAATATTGAATAGTAATGGTGACAGTGGGCAACCTTGTTTCACTCCTGATCTTATTCAGAATGGTTCCAGTTTATCCCCATTACATATGATGCTTACTGATGGTTTTTAATAGATGCTACTGATTATTTTAAGGAAAAGTTCATTTATTTCTATACTCTCAAATGTTTTTAATAGGAATGGATGTTGGATTTTATTAAATGCCTTTTCTGCATCTATTGAGATGATCACATGGTTTTTGTTAATTTGGTTATTGATATAGTCAATTACGCTAATAGTTTTCCTAATATTGAATCAACTCTCCATTCCTGACATAAATCCTACTTGGTCACAGTGTATTATCCTGGGGATGATTTTCTGTAATCTTTTTGCTAATATTTTATTTAAGTTTTTAGCATCAATATTCATTAGGGATTTTCTTTCTCTGTTTTCAACCTACCTGGTTTAGGTATCAGTACCAAGCCTTGTCATAAAAGGAATTTTGTAGGAGTCCATCATTCCCTATTTTTTCAAATATCTTATATATAACATTGGAGTTAATTGTTTTTTAAATGTTTGGTAGAATTCACATGTAAATCCATCTGGTCCTGGGGATTTTTTTCTTAGGGAGTTGATTAATAGCTTGTTCTATTTCTTTTTCTAAAATGGGACTATTTAAGCAATTTACTTCCTCCCCTGTTAACCTGGGAAGCCTATATTTTTGAAGGTAGTCATCCATTTCACTTAGGTTATCAAATTTATTGGCATAAAGTTGAGCAAAGTAACTCCTAATTATTATTATTATTTTTTTTTTATTCATTTTTCCAAATTATCCCCTCCCTCTCTCTACTCCCTTCCCTTGATGACAGGCAATCCCATACATTTTACGTGTGTTACAATATAACCTAGATACAATATATGTGTGTAAATACCATTTTCTTGTTGCACATTAAGTATTAGCTTCCGAAGGTATAAGTAACCTGGGTAGATAGACAGTAGTGCTAACAATTTACATTCACTTCCCAGTGTTCCTTCTCTGGGTGTAGTTATTTCTGTCCATCATTGATCAACTGGAAGTGGTAACTCCTAATTATTGCTCCAATTTCCTCTTCATTAGTGGAAAGTTCTCCCTTTTCATTTTTAAGACTAACAATTTGATTTTCCTCTTTCCTTTTTCTAATCAGATTTACCAAAGGTTTATCTATTTTATTGGCTTTTTCACAAAACTAACTCTTAGTTTTATTTATTAATTCAATAGTTGTTTTTTTTTTTTACTTTCAATTTTATCAATTTCTCGTTTTAATTTTAGAATTTCAAGTTTAGTATTTGACTTGGGGTTTTTAATTTGTTTTTTTCCTAGCTTATTAAGTTGCAAGCCCAATTCATTGATTCTCTTTCTCTATTTTATTCAAGTAAGTCTCTAAAAATATAAAATTTCCCCTTATTACCACTTTGGCTGCATCCCACAAATTTTGATATGTTGTCTCATTGTTGTCATTCTCTTGGGTGAAATTATTAATTGTGTCTATGATTTGCTGTTTCACCCAATCATTCTTTAGGATGAGATTATTTAGTTTCCAATTACTTTTTGGTCTATTTACCCCTAGCTTTTTGTTGAATGTAGTTTTTATTGCACCGTGATCTGAAAAGAATGCATTTACTATTTCTGCCTTTTTGATATTTTTTTAAACTATCAAAACTTTAAAAGTGTACCAGGACAAGTACATTGTCAAGACCAAGAGATATCTTAGGGTTGTATTTGACACCAAAAATAAGACCTGAAGATGAAAAGCCAATAGAAAGTAGTGCCATCTACATTCATGGAAAGGCAAAAGATACAATGTTGATACTTTCCAGTTCACCTTGGGAAGATCTGCTATCTGATTGGGAAGACATAAGCTATCAAGTTCTTCAGACATGAAAGAAGTTATAAATTGATAAAGTGACTTTGATCAGCAAGATCTTTCCAAATTCATATTTAATGAACAAACAGATTAACTCCAAAGGAGGCCAGGCTTGTTTAGTTAAACATCCCCCAAATTCAGAGAAAATAAAAGTGATTACCCATAAAAAAGCTAGTCAGGATCTTGAAACAGAGAAGGCCCGGTCCCTACCTTTTCTTCTTTTGCCTGCTCTTGCTTTCCTTTGGTATCTGTGGCCTTCACTAAAGGCCCTCTTGTTGATCCCCTAGATGTTCGAGTTTCTAAACCACTGGAACCTACACCAGGAGCAAGTTCAAACATCCACTGAGCTCGGAACATCTGGAGTTGTGCCTAAGGAAAAGTGTTTAAATTCATCATCAATATAATTTTAGATTTTTAAAAAAGTGACCAGAACAATTTTCAAACTCTATATTGGTATGCTAAAATTATAATTAGATTGGTAAAAATAGCTTAAAGAATCTACTCAATCTACTACTCAATAGAAGTCTTCTAATATTCATATATTCAGTCAACATCAGAAGCACTAGTAAAAATTGTTTGGGATGATCAAAATTTTTTCTAGTTTGAAATTTTTTATAATATACATAAGGCTACATTATACCACAGTGACTCTTCTTTCCAGGAGCTATGATACAATTTTAAAAAATAAAGGAAACCTCACTGCAAATGTGAGTATTAGGTTTTCAGAATTGTGTTTCATACTACTTAAGGAGGTTTCAAACTGGTCACCTATAAAATCAAGAAGCTGGAAGTTTCTTCTCAAAGTTTCTTCTGTAAGATTCTGGGATTCTTTATTTCCAAAAACATTTAAAAATAATTAAGTATGCAGTATAAAAAAGCACAGTAATACAACTATAAATTATTTGACAAGTACTGTATTTTAATCATTTTTGTAGGTGCTCAGCTTGTGCAGAAGGTACTCAATTTTGCTGCATGAAATCAATGAATGAATGATATACCTGCAGGTTAGCTTCTTCAGAACTTGTATTTTCATCATCTTCAGCTCTTTTGGTTTCAGAGCAACAATCATCTTCTTCAGCTTCTGCCTGAGAGGAAAATATAGGCATTTCAAGTAAGAGTTTATTTATGTTTACGGCAGACTTGTTGAAAATAATTTCACATAAAACAATTCCAGTCCAACTGTAACAACATACTCATATAGTCAACACATGTCTTTCTATTCAAGCTCCTCTAGCATTTAAAGCCCTTCAGAAATTAGTTATAACTTACCTTCAAACTGGGCAATAAATTTGATAAAACAACTTTGCAAACCTTAAATTGCTATACAAAGATTAATTATTATAATTATTATTGTTACTATCTTTCCAGAATTATATACATTTCTCTCTTTCACATTCTTTGTTCCAATCAAACTGGTTTTACAGCTATTTTACACATAATATAATCTGAATCCTTACTCTCCTGCAAAGTTCATTCACTTACTACCTTCTACATGAAGATCTTCCTGATCTCACCAGGTGCTACCTCTTCTCCCTAACTCCCAATTAGCTTACCTTTCTGCTACATGGACTTATTTTTGTTCCAAACCTACAGGACCTCAAAAGTAAGAAATGGGTTTTAGACCCACCTCTACAATGTGACACCAGGGAAGTCACAACTTCTCAAACTCTAGGCAATCCTTTATGACTAAAAATTGCAGAAAAGATGTCTCCTGCATTGAGAGAAGGAGTTTCCTAATCTGAGATTCCATCTCAATTAAATCATAAGTCCATGTCCTTCCCTGTCCCCAAAAATATACTGTTTAGCCCAATAGAATATAAGGCCTCTGAGGACTTTGACTAAAGGATAATTTGATTTGTGTCTTTGTATCAATAGTACTAGCACAGTGCCCAACCCAGAGGAGGTGCTTAATAAATATTTGTGAATGTTAAATTGTGCTCATAAGGAATAAGGATCCTGAGAATTAATGTATCCCCAATAATTCTATAATTTCATTTTCAGCAATGGTTTCTACCTCCTTTACCACCATGCTTTTCACCATTTTAACAAGTATTTTTCTGAATTTCACCTTTCTCCCATGACATCCTATCTGAGGCTCTCTAGTGGCCAAAATATTTCCTACCTAGAAACTTCTATTAAAAGTGAACATTACATTGTATTAAATTATACACTGGTCTTCTAACTTTAATTCCCTTTTCAGTTTTTGTACTTTCCAAAGAACTTAGATTAAAAAAAAGAAGAAGAAACCGTTCTCCATCCAAAGACCAAAAAAAAAAATGGGAAACCTGTTCCTTCATTACAGATTGCTATGAACTGTGAACTTTTCCTATCTTAGCCAAACTTCTGTTTTTACATAATTTAAATTCCAAATACATCCCTTTTCTTTTCCCTAAACAGAAAAGCCATGCCTTGTAATAAAAAGGGAGGGGGGGAGGAAGAGAGAGGGAGTGAGAGAGAGAAAAAAAAAGAAATGCCTTTGGTTTCTGGATCAAATCAAAAAACAAATAAGATGAAGAAATGTCTTTAGCTGATTTGTTTTATTTGGCTTATTAACTCATACCTAGCAGGGAAAATTTTATAGTGTATTGTTCAAATTACAATAGCAAGTAACCAGAACACAAAGTTTTAAGATCAACTTTAGTAGAAATAGGATTCAAAGAGTTAATGTCTAGGATACAGTAAATCATAAAAATAATTTTCTTTAAATCACTAGCAGTGTTTCATGAAAATGAAATAGTTCCTGACCTCTAGTCAAATTCTTCATGTGTTACTCTGAGGAACTTGATTCAGAAAATAGTATGTATCGCTTTTCTTCTCAGTAGATTTTTTCCTAAAAGGTTAAATTCCAGGCTGATCAAGTTCATTTTTTTTTTTTTTTTATTTTGGTCTGAGAGTCAGCAAATTAGGTATTTCATTCAATTATCTGGTAGTGTGGCATACCTGAAAAACTGATGGAGCTGGAAATAAACATACCTGTATTCATATCCTGGCTCTTAAATTTTAAGGTATTTGCACATAGATAAGTCATAATATCTCTAAGCTTTAAGTATTTACAACTGTATAATGAGAATATTTTAATTTCCTGATACATGAAATTGTTCAATAAAACACCCTATAAAACTTTAAATCACTATATAAATGAATTATTACACAGCTTATTTTCCACGCAGGCATATCCCTTAAATGTTGAGATTTTAATTTCTATCAAATGGGTTTTTTTTCCCCCCAAATGTTTTTGGGCAAATTATTGCTTTTGTGAAGCTATAGGCAAATTACTTTGTAAAGAGACAATTTGTTAATATTAACTATCATTTACTTTATTTTTCAATCTAAGTTTTCCCATATTAGATTTGTTTAAATGGGGGACACAAACAGACTACCACTATGAGGAATAATTCTAAAAAGAACAGTTAATGACAGTGTGTTGCTTTAGTGAATACTAGAGAGCCCAAAAAGGTGTGATTTGGTTTTTTCCACATCAGATAAGAATGTATCTTCCAGAATTTTCTTCCACAATTTCCAATAAAACAGCTAGGTTGTTTGTTACTACAGAAATGGAAAAGGAATTTGCTCAACAATGAATGCTGTCAGTCACATAAAAATTGTGGCAACAGAGGAAATTGCCTTTTATCTTCCTCATACACACTTAAAAGCATAATGTAATATTTTCAAGACAGTAAGATTTTGGTACATTTTGGTTGGATTTGAGTTTCTTTAGAAGGCTTAGTGCAAAAAAAATTCTTTGTATCAATCACATATTTTTACTACTTTTTAAATAAAGTGCAGAATTCTCAACCTGAAAGTACTACTTTACAAATAAATATTTACAGAAGACTTCTTGCTTTCTCTCTTATCTTCAGGGGCCAGTCTTTCACTAACAGAGTAAACAAACATTTAACTTTTGAGCCAAGACTTTCAGAAGTTTTGGAAAGGAACAGTGTTCACTCAATAGTAAATTGTAAAAAAAAAAAAAAAAAAAAAAAAAAAAAAGTTATCAATAAATTTGCTTTGATCCTAGAAATCTCATCCCAAATTTAGAAGCAAGTTTAATTTTTTTTTTCAATTTTCTAAGAAAGAATAGGTGTGGGATAAGGAGAAAGAAAGAAGCTAGCAAATTTTCATCAGACATTGGTACCCAACTTCACTTAGACATTCAAATTAAGGTCAAGAAAGGTCTACAGTTTCCTTTGGAAAGATTCAAAGAGAACATTTTTAAGTTTCACCTAAACATGTCCTGCACCATAATCATGTCTGGTTAAATGTCTAATTAAGCCTTCTATCCGTTCCCCATAACACTCCAAATGAAGTACAATAGTAGGAGCAACAAGAGAATGTCTATTCAAAGAACCCAGAATTGTGATGGTTATTGTTCAGTCAGTCTATACTGAATTTTCATTTTATGTTTCTATATGAATTATATATTTTCCCAACATCCTTCCCTAAAAGATAAGATTTGAGGGAGGTATTCTGCTTTGAAAACTTTGCAATCTAATACTTTTCTCACTATCCCCAAACTAATTTAAGTATTTTTAAATGACATGGGGGGAAAATCCAGAAATAATTTACATTTACAGCACAATAATGGAGCTCCTTATTCATGTGCAGCAAGTCAGAATATTTTTCCTTGCACTATTAAAAGAAATAAAGAGAGTATTAATCAGCAACCAAAACACTTAGTTTGGGATCATTCCTTGGTTGATAAAACTATAATTTTTATAAACAAATTTAGCAACTTATATCGGCAATTTGATATCAAAGAGATATTTTTCACATCCCTGGCTCCTCAGTTTCTTCATCTACAAAATGAAGGGATTGATTCAGATCAGGAATTCTTAGCCTAGGATCCAACAACTTTTTTTTTTTTTTTTTTTTTGCTGAGGCAATTGGGGTTAAGTGACTTGCCCAGGGTCACAAGCTAGGCAAGAACTTTTTTTTTTTAAACTTCAAAGCAATAGTTTCCTTTGTAATTCTATGCATTTTGTTTTATGCACATGGACATATGATTCTGAGAACACCACTAAAAGGAAACATGACTCAGAAATGGTTAAGGACATCTGGTCTAGATCTCCAGGCTTCCTTTCAGATCTGAATTTTATGAAAGCTGACTGAATAGATGGGAGATTCCATGTCCAGTACCACACAATTCATAGCTGTCATATTCTGGAAGCCTAGCTACAAATGGTCCATCTGAAAGGTCACAGCCCATGCTGCTAGCTTGGGCTCTTTCTTGCCCAAGTCTTCCCACAGAATGCAACACGTAAGGGCTATTCAAAGTCCACATCCATGACTGTTTCTGTTCCCAGGGCATCTAGCCCTGTCCACAGGGAGCTTATGGTTCCCTGAAAGTCCCCACACTAAAAAAAGTAACAGTATACCCAAGAGCTAGAGAAGGAACTAAAAATCTAATCAAGTATCCTAGAGAACACAAAGTAACATATGCTCTGACATCCAAAGTTTCCTTCTAAAAATTTTCCCATGCGCTCACTTTCATTAGGGGATTCCGGATTTGCCATTTGGGGGTGCACTGGGGAGGGAGGCTGAATGTTCCTTAACACATCGCAGCCTCAGTAATTCCAGGATGGATTTCATTCGTCACTGCCTGGAGAGGGGGAGAGAAGGGAGTGATGGGAATCCACAGGTCGCGAGGCTGGTGAGCTGTGACAAGAATTCAAGTTCTGCTACAAATCTAGCTTCGGATCCTTACTAGCAAGCTGCCTGACCTTGGACAAATTCGTTAAACTGGCCTGCCTCGGTTTCCTCATCTAGAAAATGGGGGCAATAGCAGCACCTACCTCGAGGATCAAAGGAGTTGTAAAGTGATCGGAGCACAGTAAGCGCTTAATAAATGGTGGTTTCTTACCAAGCATGTCAGTTGACTACCAGACCAGAAGTGGGTGGGAGGGAGCCAGCCCACTTTTTTCACTCCCAATAAGTCAACATGCACTAAGCTCCTACGACCCGCGAGACCCCGGGGGGAGGGGAGGAGCTGTGTCCCCACACACGCCTGCCCCTCCCACCACTCCCGGGGTGAGTAAGGAGAGAGGACCCTCCACCCGCCCCCCACACCGCAGTGCCGCCTCCCTCGCCCCCACCCCGCAGGACCCCCTACTGCGCTCGGGCTCCATTACCATGCTGGCTGCGGCGGCTGCCGCGGTGTCGGCGGGGGGCTGGCTCCCCGCGTCGGGCGGGCCCGGCCCCTCTCCCTGCCAGGGGCGCGGTGTCGGCTCGGTCTCGTCTTCCTCCTCCGGCCCGCCTGGCTTAGCAGAGTTCTCGGTCGGAGAAACGTACCAGGCAGCGGCAATGACTGCGGGCCCGGCGGACGGCAGCCATGTTCCCGGAGCAGGGCGCCAGAGCGCGGCCGGCCGAGCTGGGGCGGGCCGGGGGCGGCGCGGGCGGGCGGACGGGGGAGCGGCGGGGCCTGCCTGAGGGGACACCCACGGCCAGTCGAGGAGCGGCGGGGCCTAGCCTGGGAGGTGCGGCGTCTGTCAGTCGGGCCAGCTCGCGGTCACGGCTCTGCTCCCGAGCTGCCTACACAGCCACCGAAAACTGCGCCTGGCTCTCTGAGCATGCCCAGTGCGGGCGGCCGCACAATTCCCCCTCCCTCCCGCTCGCGAGGCGACAGCAGCGGTCGGGGTTTTAGGGGCAGCCGCAGAAACAGGTGCGGGCGGGAAGAGCCAACCAGGGCCGGCGGACGTCCAGCAGTGCGTCCCTGGCAGGCAAAGCGCGTCGGTGCGCCCTGCACTCCTGCAGGCAGGGAGCCGGTGCGGCGCACTTCTCAGGCAGGTACGGAGGGCGCGTACCGCTTAGGCAGATTGAAGCTTTGCGTGCACCTCAGGCAGGTAGGGAGGCAGTGCGCCCTCGCTTCAGCAAAGCAATGTCCCCCACACTCAGGCGGGCAGTGCCGCCGGCACTCAGGCAGGCGGGGAGCGGATGCGGCCAACGTACAGGCATGCAGTGGGTCCGGCACTGAGGAAGCCTGGGAGCCTACGTTCCCTGCGTATAGCGAGGCACTGCATTCCGTACTCAGGAAGGCTGGGTTGGTGCGTCCAGGAGTCGCACGAGTAAGTGAGGCAGCCCATGAGCCCTCGTAGCAACGGGCAATGAGTCTCTGTCTAGGGTCGGGCAGGCAGTCTGGCAGTCCTCGCAGCAGGCAAACAGGCTGTAGATGTATCATTCATTTAGGCAAGATGGCAAGTTAGCAGGACCTAGGCTGTCAGGCAATCAGTAAACCCCCATTTATCCATCTCCTGCTGGTCCCCGGCACGGTGCGGGGTGCTGGAAACACAAACTCAGTACAATCCCTACTTTGAAGGATCAAGGGAGAGACGACATTTACACATATAGGGACATGTAAATTACATACATTGTGGTTTTGGTTGTAAGGCACGGGCACTATCGGCTGTAAGGATTAGGAAAGACTCCGTGCAGCACGTGGCAGTAAGTAGGGAACTCAGACAAGTTATCATGGAAGTGCCCGCTACGTGATGGATGGCCCTAAGGTGAGGGAGGAGCTTGAACTACACCACGAACCGGATCTCAACTAATAACAGTAACTCACATTTTTATAGCCCGGTAGTTAGGCCGGCGTCGTGGATAGACTACTAGGCCTGTGATGAAAAAGACCTGGGTTCAAATTCTACCTAAATACTTCAAGTGGACCCTGAAGCCTTTTTTTCATTATCTTAGTTTCCTCACCTGTAAAATGGGGTTAATAATAGTATTCTTATGTTTGGGGTGAGACTTAAATACATGGAAAGATATTTTACAAGCCTTCAAGTTATATCAATGTATGCAATTTTTATCCAGCCTCTGACACTTAATAACTCTATGATCTGGAGCAAATTCCTTATAATTACTTGTTTTGGTGGGTTTTGTATAGTGCTTTAAAGTGTGTAAAATATTGCATTTGAGCCTTGCAACTACACTAAAAAGTAAATATCTGTTTTTTTCAGATTATAAACTTAAATCTGAAAAGGTGAAGTGACTGGCTTGATGTCACACAGAAGTATCAACAGCATCAAAAAGTCTTCGTGACTTTAGTAGAACACACACACACAAATATTTTATAGCAATATGTAAACTTTCATAACCTCATAATCTCCTCATGATAACCATGTGAGAAATGAACTAATTTGTTCAACTCCAATGTTAATAATCCTACTCCTAACAGCTTATCTATATATAAATCTCTCTAAGCCTCAGTTTCCTCATCTGTAAAATGAGGTGGTTGAACTTGTCTAAAGTCTCTCCCAGGTCTGAATCTATAATCTTCCAACATTATGATTCTTTTTTTTAAAAATAATTTTATAATTATTATTATTTTTTTTACAGTACATATGCATGGGTAATTTTTTTTTTTTTACAACATTATCCCTTGTATTCACTTTTCCAAATTTTCCCCTCCCTCCCTCTATTCCCTCCCCTAGATGACAGGCAATCCCATATATATTAAATGTGTTACAACGTAACCTAGATACAATATATGTGTGTAAATACCATTTTCTTGTTGCACATTAATTATTAGATTCCGAAGGTATAAGTAACCTGGATAGAAAGACAGTAGTGCTAACAGTTTACATTCACTTCCCAGTGTTCCTTCTCTAGGTGTAGCTGTTTATGTCCATCATTGATCAACTGGAACTGAATTGAATCTTCTCTATGTGGAAGATATCCACTTCTATCAGAATATATCTTCATACAATATCATTGTTGAAGCCAACACTGTGATTCTTCAACAGGAACATTAAACTTTTTCTCATACTTTCTATCCAACAAGTTGCTAAATCTTGTCATTTCTGCTTTCACATCATCTTCCCTATTCTCTATAGGGTTCCAGTTCTTTGCCACTAATTTTTTTTTTTAAAGACGCTATATTTTTCTTCTTTGATATCTTTGGGATATAGACCTGGCAGTGACATCACTGGATCAAAGGGCATTTGCAGTTTACTAATTTTTGGAGCATTATTCTAATTTTTTTCCAGCTCTAAAGTGAGCTGGATGATTCATAAATCCACCAACAGCATTATTTTTCTTTTTTGCCAGCTGTGCCAATATGATAGTTATGAGGTAGAATATTAGAGCTACTTTGATTTTCATTTTTCTAATTCTAAATGATTGGGAATATTTTTTAATATGGTCATAGTTATCTTGGAGTTTTTATTAGAACTGCCTTTAATCATTTATCCATAGAGGGATGACTATTTTTAGAATTTGACTTGGTTCTTCATATATTTTGGAAATGAGATTTCATTAGACAAACTTGTCTCAAAGGTTCCTCTTCTCCCCCTCCCCATTTGTTTTAAATATAATTTAACCAAAATTATCAATTTTATCTTTTCTGATCCTCTCTATCCCTTGTTTGATGATTAATTCTTCCCAAGTCTACAGACCTGAATCTCCTTGCTCCTCCAATTTGCTTATGATGCAACCTTTCACTTAATACATAGTAAATATTACAAAATATTTATTATGATTATTTCATATCTAGGTTATATCCATTTGTAGGCCTTCTAGTTGATCTCCCTAACTCAAGTCCCACTCCTAATCAACCCTCTCCATACAGCACCGAAAATGATTTTTTTCCCCTAAAACACAACTCTGACCATGTTAATCCTCTCTCCCCCATTTAATAAACTGCATTGGCTCCCTATTAACTGCCTCTACCATTATTACTAACAATTCAAATCCAGCCTTATACAGGTAGTTGCTGTGTGATCCTGGGCAAGTCAGTTAACCCCTATTAGCTTCATTCCTTTATCTATAAAATGGAGGCACACTGAAGAAGGAAATGTCAAACCACTCTAGTACCTTTGCCAAGAAAACTCCACGGACACAAATCCTTGGAGTCAGACATAGCTAAACACCAACTTCTACCATCAACATACACCAAAACACACATCAACACCCATACACGTGGGTATGTGCACAAATCTAAATTAACATGTAAATCTATTCACAGTCTGCCTTTCTAATCTTATACATTACTCCCTTTATGAACTTTACATTCAGCCCAACAGACCTCAACATGCATAGCACTCTATCTCTTCTCTTCATACATTTCTCTTTCTTACTTCCCTCCACCTCTTAGAATCATTACTTTCCTTCAAAATTCAACTCAAATAACATTTTTATATGAAACTACTCTTAATTCCACTACTCTTAATTCCATCCTATCCCACCCCTTCCAGCTGTTAGTGTCTTCCCTGACCAAAAATCACCTTATAAATTTACTTTATTTTTACCAATATCATATCTACATCTTATCTCCCTCATAGAACATTAAGTTTTTGAGCTTGACAAAATGGTTTCAATTTTGTCCCTGAATTCCCACTGCCTAGGGCAGTTTTGGCATATAATAAGCACTTAATAAATACTTGTTGATTAATTCTTCTTGAGCACCTCACAGTAATTTGGTGAACTGTGTTTTGAAGGTATGGTAATAGAGATCTATGTTGTCATTATGAAATTCTTGTCCATATTCTCTCAGTTTTCCATAAATGTTCCAGAGAGTAGTCTATTTTTCCTAAAAAGCACTACATACATGTTGGCTCTTGGAGCTGTAGTCTATTATTGCTTGATAAGTGAGTGGCTTCCATTGTTTTCTGGTTACATATTTCTTTAATTATGTCATTTATGTTAATTTTGTTATTATAAAAATCATAGTTTATAATATAACACAAACTCATATTTCCATTGACCTTTGAGTTACTCATAATTTTCTCTTAAATGTGGATTTTCTATGCTTAGTATTCATATAGCATTAATAGTATGTTTAAAATGGTTTTTTGTAAAGGGCTAGAACTGAGCAATGCACTTGGATGATGAAGCACGTGAGACTAATTGCCAATTGGACGGTTCCCTATTAACTTGTTTAAGGTTGACCCTCCCCAGCTGTTCTGTGCTGACTTGATTGGTGAGACAAAGAGAGGGAAGTGACTTGTGTGGGAGGAGCAAGAGAAACTTGGGTGGTGGAACTCACGCTCACTTGCACTCGTGACCGGGCGTTGGAGGCGAAGGTAAAGATCTAGAATAAAGACGTTTAGTGATCCTGACTCTTGCTGATTTCTGGAAAGATAGAGTTCCAGCATTTGGCGTCCAACGTGTGGCTGGCACCCTACTTCCACCGAAGTCCTCCTGTGACCAGGAGATTAGGTGAGTATTCTAATAGAAATAAGGAACTTACCTTGTTAAGGACTAAATCAGCAATCTCTAGTAACTGAGATGGGGCAGATGTTAGGTAAATCCTGGGCCTCAGCTGACCCTGCTCCAACCCCAGCCCCTGCCTCATCTAGCAATGCTATAGAGGATATAATTAAGATAATTGATGAGAAAAGTTTACTTGTTCCCATCCCACAAATGAATAATCTCATACACTCATTGATTCGCACGTCCCCTTGGTTCTTAAATGAAGAAAAACTACGTATAGATAAATGGAAGCTAGTGGGACTTGAAATGAAAGAATTTTACTCAAAAAATGGGAATTGTCAAATTTTCCCAGAGGTATTTTACCTATACAACTTGATTCTATTAGACTTAAGCTATCAAGAAGAGTTTAGAAGAAGGAAGAGTTCTAAAAAGGCTCAGAGAAGGAAGCGTGAGGAACAAAAGATAGAAGATAGGCAAACTCAGGACATTGCCAGAGGGCAAGGGGATTTGAATGAGGAATCTGAGGGTGTAGACTCTGATTGTCCTGAAGAAATTTCAACCCCACCTAGAGAGCAGATTATTGATCAGCCCACATCCACTCCACCTTCAGGGACGGAGGGAGGAGGAGTAGTGGGAGGGGCGGTGACCTCATCAGCGCCCCTCCCTCCTCCCACACAGAGCCCCCCCTCCCAACAACTGCCCACTCCTGTAACTAGATTAGAAAGAGGGCTTATTGAAGCAATTGAAAATGGAAAAGAAGTAGATAATGATTTCAAACTTCAAATTTTTCCCGTGATTCAACAGCGTAATTCTGCAGGTCAAGAGAGTAGAAGATATGCTCCTTTTAATATGGATGTCCTTAAAAACCTGAAAAAATCTTGCACTGTCTTTGGGGCTACATCAGATTATGTTAAAATGTTAATACACAATTTGGCTTATGAAACCTTAACCCCTAGTGACTGGAAAGTCATTGCAAAAGTGTGCTTAGAACCTGGACAAAATTTGTTGTGGCTTTCTGAATTTACTGAGCTCTGTAGAATTCAAGCCCAACAAAATAGTCAAAATGCAGCTAATACTTCCATCACCTATGACCTACTAATGGGTATAGGTTCTTATGCAGACGCTTTGGTACAGATTAATTACTCCATAACAGCATTTGAGCAAATTTCTGCTGCTGCTATCAAAGCATGGGCTTCTCTCCCCAGTAAAAACTACAAGGGTGAGACCTACACAAAAATTGTACAGGGACCAAATGAACCTTTTGCTGATTTTGTGGCACGTTTGCAGACAGCTGTCATACAGGCAAATGGTGAAAATGAAGTAACAGACACTTTGGTGAGGCAACTTGCTAGAGACAATGCCAATGAGGTTTGTAGAAGGATTATACTAGGACTACGTAAGGATGCTCCTTTAGAGGAGATCATAAGACGCTGTGCCGCAATGGGCACAAATACCTTTTATAGCCAGGCTATGGTGCAGACTTCCCAAGATCCCAACATGGGGAGACAGGATCCCTTTTGGCAAGGGGTTTCCAGAGAGACTCGTCAATGCTTTCAATGCGGTAAAGTAGGCCATTTGAAAGCTCAATGTTGGCACAGAGACAGAGTGAGAAGACAGGCTGGGAGAACAAGACCCAAAACCCCATGTCCAAAATGCAACAGAGGACTCCATTGGGCCTCAGAGTGTAGACTGATTCAGGGAAACGGGATGAGGGGCCCAGCTCCAGGGCCCCAAGCAAAAAACACTTGGGGCATGATGGCAGCCGATGCCACACCCAGAGAGTGCCTCCAAGTCCAATACCCAGACATGATCAATCAGCCAGGAAGCAACATGATGGGAGAAAGGGATTACACAATCAGTCAGCCAGGAAGCAACATGATGGGAGAAAGGGACTACAATTAGGGAGGATAGAGTTGTATGCAGCTGGGACAATTGAGATACCCCCTGGAGAGGTGAAATCTGTTCCTCTCCAACCTATGGATCCCTTGCCTCCAGGCACAGTAGGCTTGACCATTTCACCTCCTGAGAGTACTTACAAGACAGTGTTCATTCATACACTGATGTGGGAAACTGGGGAATGTGTAGATAATATCCCAGTCACTAACACAGGGAGACAATGTGTGACTTATCAACCAGGGGAAGTAGTAGCATCGGGTTTATTGATACAGACTCCTAATAAGCAACCTGGTGACAGTCACCCATGTTCGGACTCCAAGCAGAAAAACCCAGGAATATACTGGACAGCAGCTGTGACAGCTGACCGACCTATGCTCACCATCTATATAAATGGCATAGCATTAGAAGGACTGGTGGACACAGGTGCAGATCGCACAGTCATTAGAGGTGCCAACTGGCCCAGTCACTGGCCAAAGACTAAGGCAGACACCTACATGTCTGGGGTAGGAGGATCAATAGCAGCTGAAGTTAGTGCTACCCCTTTAAGATGGGTATTTGAAGGTGAAACAGGAGTTTTTACTCCTTTTATAGTTGAAAAAATCCCCATCAATCTGTGGGGAAGAGACATTTTACAACAATTAGGGTTAAAAATGAGTACTTCGGTTTTTTAGGCAGGGCTGCTGTTGAAGGCCTGCCAACACTTTCACCTGTTCCTATCCAGTGGAAAACTGATACACCAGTGTGGATAGAACAGTGGCCCTTAGATAACAATAAAATTCAGGCCTTACTAGATATAGTACAGGAACAACTTGATCAAGGACACTTACAACCTTCTCTGAGTCCTTGGAATTCCCCAGTATTTGTTGTAAAAAAGAAATCTGGAAAATGGAGGATGTTGACTGATTTAAGAAAGGTAAATGAACAGATGGAAACTATGGGAACTCTTCAACCTGGACTTCCATCTCCTACTCAGTTGCCTAGAGAATGGCCTCTGTGGGTTATAGACATTAAGGATTGTTTCTATTCTATCCCTCTAGATAAGGAGGATATGAAAAGATTTGCCTTTTCAGTGCCCAGCGTTAACTTAGCTGAGCCTTATAAAAGATATGAATGGACAGTTTTGCCACAGGGAATGAAAAACATCCCTACTATGTGTCAAATGTATGTTGCTGCTGCTCTTACTCCAGTAAGAAAAGCATTTCCAAAAGTAATGTTATTACATTACATGGATGATATATTGGGATGTGCACCTGAGGAACAAATGTTAGAAGCATGTCTACAAAAAACCATAGAAACACTAAGGAATTATAAATTGCACATAGCTCCAGAAAAGATTCAAAGACATGCTCCTTTTCAATATTTAGGATATGAAGTATATCCTAAGGTGCTT
Source organism: Sminthopsis crassicaudata (assembly GCF_048593235.1). Lineage (NCBI taxonomy): Eukaryota > Metazoa > Chordata > Mammalia > Dasyuromorphia > Dasyuridae > Sminthopsis > Sminthopsis crassicaudata. The sequence goes on from NC_133620.1 coordinate 263,402,292, forward strand.
ACAGTACAAAAACTCTCCTTAAGAACAGAGAAGCTAAACACCTTAAATGACTTCCAGAAATTGATAGGAGATATCCAATGGATGCGTCCCGTGCTAGGCTTGACTACCTGTCAATTGCAACCATTATATGACATTTTAAGGGGAGACAGTGCTTTAAATTCACCACGCCAGCTTACAAAAGAAGCTCAAGAGGCTTTGAGACAAGTTGAACTGGCTTTATCCAATGTGGTTGAAAGAGTCACTCAAAAACCCTTGGAAATATCAGTTTTTGCTACACAAGAGGCCCCCACAGCAGTCCTTCATCAAGGAGACAGTGTGATAGAGTGGGTGAACCTCCCAGCACAACCAGAACAAAGCCTTATTCCTTACCCAGTGCTTGTGGCTAGAATTTTATTAAAGGCCATTAAACGAGCAGTACAATTATCTGGGACAAGACCTGATAAGATATATACCTTTTATACTAATGCACAAGTTAATGTGTGCTGCGAAACCATCCCAGAGTGGCAAATTTTATTAGCCATGGCTCCAAATTTTGCACACGGGTCTCCATTAAAGATAACCAGACTGCTACATAATTGGCAATGGATTCTTGAAGAAAAGGTTTCTAAAGTTCCTCTTAAAGGACCAACTATCTTTACAGATGCATCCAAACATAATATTTGCGCTGTGTATTCTCGTGACTTAACTATAAAGAGAGTAATCAGAACTCCTTTTCAGTCCACTCAGCAGAATGAATTGTATGCAATCATTCTAGCTCTTGCTTATTATCCGGGAGACATAAATATAATATCTGATTCAGCCTATTCAGTAGGTGTGGTACAAAGAATTGCCACAGCCCAAATAAAATTTGTAGCCTCCAATATATATCAGCTCTTTAAAGAGCTTCAAGAGCAAGTGAGAAAGCATCCAGGTAAGATTTATATTTTGCATGTCCATTCCCATAGTGGACTTCCAGGTCCTATTTTTGATGGTAATTCAAAGGCAGATAGCCTTCTAACCATGCTGGCCAGTACTCCTTTATTTCAAGAAGCACAAGAGTCTCATTCTAAATATCATCAGGCTGCCCGAGCTTTACGTTTGCAGTTTGGAATAACAAGAGAAGAAGCTAGGAGCATAGTAAAAGCCTGTACAGCTTGCCTTCCTTTCCATGCTCCTACACTCCCTCCAGGGAAGAACCCTCGTGGTTTGAGACCTAATGAAATTTGGCAAATGGATGTGACCCATTATAAATCTTTTGGTCGTCTATCTTTTATCCATGTCGTGGTAGACACCTTTTCAGGATTCACATTTGCAATACCAGCAGCAAAAGAGACAGCCCGAGTGGTCACTGAATTCCTTATACAAGCATTTGCAATTATGGGCGTGCCACAAGCAATAAAAACAGACAATGGACCTGCATATACATCTAAACATTTTATACACTTTTGTGCACAGTATAAGATTTTACACACCACGGGCATACCCTTTAATCCTCAAGGGCAGGCAATAGTAGAGAGAAGAAACAGAGATATTAAGACACTCCTCCAAAAACAAAAGAAAGGGGGAGCCACGGGTAACCCTAGAGAACTTCTAAATTTAGTTCTCTATACCATTAATTTTTTAATTTTTGACAAAGATGCACTGGCTCCAGCAGACAGGTTTTATAACTCACCGGAAGGGCAGTGTCCAGTGCGAGCAGCTCCACTGTCTTTAGATAATCGCCAAGTGATGTGGAGAGACCCAGAAAGTGGTGAATGGAAGGGACCAGATAGGTTAACTGCTTGGGGGAGAGGGTTTGCTTGTATCTCTACAGATGGAGAAGGAATCAGATGGGTGCCAACGAGCCGTATTCGCCTTGTCCATCGGAGAGAGACAGAGCAGACCCTTGAAACGAAGGAGAAGGCCCAAGAAACATCGGGTGGTTCCGTTGCTGACTGTGCCCACCACTGAAAGAACCTGGCAGTTATGGCGTTTGACCCATGGACATCAAAAACTGTTGGACTTGAAAATCCTCAGAAATCATTGGATTCTCTGAGACATCATAAGACTATTGTAGGACTTGAAAGTCTCAGGAATCATTGGATTCTCTGAGACATCATAAGACTATTGTAGGACTGAAATCCTCAGGAATCATTGGATTCTCTGAGACATCATAAGACTATTGTAGGACTGAAAGTCCTCAGGAATCATTGGATTCTCTGAGGCATCATAAGACTGTTGCTGGACTTCAAAAACTTGTGGGGATCATTGGATTCCCTAACATATAAAAAGACTGATGTGGGATTTCAAAAACTTGTGGGGATCATTGGATTCCCTAACAGTGAAGCAATGGACAATAGATTGGTTTTGGACTATCTCTTGGTTGATGAAGAAGGAGTATGTGTGTCTGGTGTCTACATACCCTCCTTCTAGGACTTCTGGAAATCTCTTACAATACCATGTTGATTTATATTGTTTGTTATGTCACTATTTGCATGTACAATTCCTGTTTGTTACACCACATCGAGTCTGCACTGATTGTGGGGAGAGTCACCACTAATAGCCTCTGCGTTATTGCTATGTGCTTGTGTAATAACTCCCATGCTGATGGGTTTGTGCATACTTGTCTCTAATAAGGCCCTTCAATCCAGAAACCCGCTAGCAAATCCCCACTTCTCTTTGGTGCTTCTCATCTCCCTTCCTGAGATGTCAGGGAGGGCGTGATTATCTCCTTTTTAGTGCTTTCATCTCCCCTCCTGAGAAGTCAGGGGGGGCGTGATCACGTCCTTTTTGGGGTTCTCATCTCCCTGAAAGGTCAGGGATGGCGCGACCTCCTGTGGTCTAAAACAAAAGAAAGCGGGAGATGTAAAGGGCTAGAACTGAGCAATGCACTTGGATGATGAAGCACGTGAGACTAATTGCCAATTGGACGGTTCCCTATTAACTTGTTTAAGGTTGACCCTCCCCAGCTGTTCTGTGCTGACTTGATTGGTGAGACAAAGAGAGGGAAGTGACTTGTGTGGGAGGAGCAAGAGAAACTTGGGTGGTGGAACTCACGCTCACTTGCACTCGTGACCGGGCGTTGGAGGCGAAGGTAAAGATCTAGAATAAAGACGTTTAGTGATCCTGACTCTTGCTGATTTCTGGAAAGATAGAGTTCCAGCAGTTTTTTTTAAATTTTATTTATAATTTTTTGACAGTATATATGCATGAGTAATTTTTTAAAATAACATTATCCCTTGTATTCATTTTTCCAAATTATCCCCTCCCTCTCTCTACTCCCTCCCCTTGATGACAGGCAATCCCATACATTTTACATGTGTTACAATAAAACCTAGATACAATATATGTGTGTAAATACCATTTTCTTGTTGCATATTAATATTAGATTCCGAAGGTATAAGTAACTTGGGTAGATAGACAGTAGTGCTAACAATTTACATTCACTTCCCAGTGTTCCTTCTCTGGGTGTAGTTGTTTCTGTCCATCATTGATCAACTGGAAGTGAGTTGGATCTTCTTTATGTTGAAGATATCCACTTCCATCAGAATACATCTTCATACAGCACTGAAGTGTACAGAGATCTTCTGGTTCTATTCATTTCACTCAGCATTAGTTGATGTAAGTCCCTCCAAGCCTCTCTGTATTCCTCCTGCTGGTCATTTCTTACAGAGCAATAATATTCCATAACCTTCATATACCATAATTTACCCAACCATTCTCCAATTGATGGACATCCATTCATCTTCCAGTTTCTAGCCACTACAAAGAGGCCTGCCACAAACATTTTGGCACATACAGGTCCCTTTCCCCTCCTCAGTATATCTTTGGGATATAAGCCCAATAGCAGCAATGCTGGATCAAAGGGTATGCACAGTTTGATAACTTTTTGGGCATAGTTCCAAATTGCTCTCCAGAATGGCTGGATTCTTTCACAACTCCACCAACAATGCATCAGTGTCCCAGTTTTCCCACAGCCCCTCCAACACTCATCATTATTTGTTCCTGTCATCTTAGCCAATCTGACAGGTGTGTAGTGGTATCTCAGAGTTGTTTTAATTTGCATTTCTCTGATCAGTAGTGATTTGGAACACTCTTTCATATGAGTGGATATAATTTCAATTTCATCATCTGAGAATTGTCTGTTCATATCCTTTGCCCATTTATCAATTGGAGAATGGTTTGATTTCTTATAAATTAGGGTCAGTTCTCTATATATTTTGGAAATGAGACCTTTATCAAAACCTTTAACTTTAAAAATATTTTCCCAATTTGTTACTTCCCTTCTAATCTTGTTTGCATTAGTTTTGTTTGTACAGAAACTTTTTAGTTTGATGTAATTAAAATCTTCTATTTTGTGATCAATAATGATCTCTAGTTCTCCTCTGGTCATAAATTCCTTCCTTCTCCACAGGTCTGAGAGGTAGACTATTCTCTGTTCCTCTAATCTATTTATGATCTCATTCTTTATGCCTAAATCATGGACCCATTTTGATGTTATCTTGGTATATGGTGTTAAGTGTGGATCCATATCTAATTTCTGCCATATTAATTTCCAGTTTTCCCAACAGTTTTTTCCAAATAATGAATTTTTATCCCTAATGTTGGTGTCTTTGGGTTTGTCAAAGACTAGATTGCTATAGATGTACCCTTTTTTGTCCTTTGTATCTAATCTGTTCCACTGATCGACTGGTCTATTTCTTAGCCAATACCAAATGGTTTTGGTGACTGCTGCTATATAATATAGCTTTAGATCAAGTACACCTAGACCACCTTCATCTGACTTTTTTTTCATTAGTTCCCTTGCAATTCTCGACCTTTTATTCTTCCATATGAATTTTGTTGTTATTTTTTCTAGGTCATTAAAATAGTTTCTTGGGAGTCTGATTGGTATAGCACTAAATAAATAGATTAGTTTGGGGAGTATTGTCATCTTTATTATATTTGCTCGGCCTATCCAAGAGCACTGAATGTCTTTCCAATTATTTAAATCTGAATTTATTTTTGTGGTAAGTGTTTCGTAATTTTGCTCATATAATTCCTGACTATTCTTTGGTAGATGGATTCCCAAATATTTTATATTCTCAACATTTGTTTGGAATGGAATTTCTCTTTGTATCTCTTGCTGTTGCATAAAAATGGTTTTTTGAAGAAGGAAATCATTTGAGATTACTAAAATATTTGAGTAGTTTTTCAAATGCAACGCAGTTGATTCTCCTCCACTTCAGTTTTGATTCCATTTTGTCCATCTGTCATACTTCTATAAATATATAGCTATAGATATGTAGATATATATCCTGATAGGCCAGTTTGATAAAATTGTGGTCTGGGGAATTTGTATTTTTTCATTTGTCTAATGTAATTCTAAATGTAATTGGTTAAACATATCTCTAATCCTGCTAAACTGGGCAAAAGAGCAAAAGAGGATAGAGAGGAAGGTCCTGTGGACTGGTGTTTTCTGTACACCTTTTAAAGTACCAGTTATGTTATTCCTCAACAAAGATTTGCCACTAAGTTAATACTCAGATCTCACTGAGAAAATGGGTGCTAGGGAGTACTATATAAAATATGGTGGAAAAAAATGAATTGAATTCAAGAGAAATGAAGAAAACCTGAGAGAGAGAGAGAGAGAGAGAGAGAGAGAGAGAGAGAGAGAGAGAGAGAGAGAGAGAGAGAGAGAGAGAGAGAGAGAGAGAGAGAGAGAGTTAGAGTTTGTGTGTGTGTGTGTGTGTGTGTGTGTGTGTGTGTGTGTGTGTGTGTGTGTATAGATGGATTTTGTCTCTCTTTCACGGTGAAGTGGGCTTCCCTTCACCCCTCCCCACCTTTTTCAAATATAGTTGCTTTTAAAAACAGGTTGCAACAATGAGGTAATTTAGTCCAATTCTAATAGACTTGTGAGGGAGAGAGCCATTTATAACCAGAAAGAGAACTATATGGACTGAATGTGGATCACAATATAGTATTTTCACCTTTTTGTTGTTATTGTTATTTGCTTTTTTTTTTTTTCTTTCTCATTTTTTTCCCTTTTTGATCTGATTTTTGGATTACTTGCTATCTAGGGGAAGGGAGTGAGAGGAAGGGAGGGAGAAAAATTTGGAATAGAAGGCTTTGCAACGGTGAATATTGAAGGCTATTTTTGCATTTATTATGAAAATAAAAAGCTATTAAAATAAAAAAAAATAAACAGGTTGCAATCTAAGAATCCTGAAAAGAAAATCACACTTGTTATTTGGGAAATCTCTAAGGAAAAATTATCTTTTCCCCTTATCTCTTTCCCCCTTGTCCTCTTTATACTTGATACCAGATAATCCAGGGTTTCCTAACATAGAACACATGAAGAATCCCCTCTCCTCTGATAGATTTTGAGGATTCCATGTACTTATGTAGGGAAAAAACACATTTTCACTAACTCTTTACTGAAATTTAGCATTTCCTTCAATTATGATTTTTTAAAATCTTTTTCTGATCCATAAGTTTTATCAGACTATGAAAGTCATTGGAAGTTTAAGAATTCCTGCCCTATAATTGTAATTATTCATTTCTTTTCAGCTTTATTATTAATTGTGAAATTAGATTCCTGATGGGATTGACAGACTTCCTACTTCATATTTTCATAATACCAAATTGGAAATATTCTGCCTTTTTTTATTATAACTTTTTATTGACAGAACATATTGCTTGGGTAATTTTTTACAACATTATCGCTTACACTCATTTCTGTTCCGACTTTTCCCTTCCCTCCTAACACCCTCTCCCCTAGATGGCAAGCAGTCTTATACATGTTAATTATGTTATAGTATATCCTAGATACAATCAATATATGTGTGCAGAACCGAACCGTTCTCTTCTTGCACAGGGAAAATTGGATTTAGAAGGTAAAAATAACCTGGGAAGAAAAACAAAAATATAAACAGTTTACACTCATTTCCCAGTATTCTTTTTCTGGGTGTGGCTGATTCTGTCCATCATTGATCAATTGGAACTGAATTACATCTTCTCTTTATCGAAGATATCCACTTCCATCAGAATACATCCTCATACAGTATTGTTGTTGAAGTGTATAATGATCTCCTGGTTCTGCTCTGTCTCTCCAAGCCTCTCTGTATTCATCCTACTGGTCATTTCTTACAGAACAATAATATTCCATAACATTCATATACCACAATTTACCCAACCATTCTCCAATTGATGGACATTGATTCATTTTCCAGTTTCTGGCCACAAAAAGGGCTGCCACAAACATTTTGGCACATATAGGTCCCTTTCCCTTCTTCAGTATTTCTTTGGGATATAAGCCCAGTAGTAGCACTGCTGAATCAAAGGGTATGCACAGTTTGATAACATGTTGGGCATAATTCCAGATTGCTCTCTAGAATGGTTAGATTCATTCACAACTCCACCAGCAATGCATCAATGTCCCAGTTTTTCTGCATCCCCTCCAACATTCATCGTTACTTTTTCCTGTCATCTTAGCCTATCTGACAGGTGTGCAGTGGTATCTCAGAGTTGTCTTAATTTGCATTTCTCTTATCAATAGTGATTTGGAACACTTTCATATGAGTGGAAATAGTTTCAATTTCATCATCTGAAAATTGTCTGTTCATATCCTTTGCCCATTTATCAATTGGAGAATGGCTTGATTTCTTATAAAGTCAATTCTCTATATATATTTGGAAATAAGGCCTTTATCAAAACCTTTAACTGTAAAAATGTTTTCCCAGTTTGTTGCTTCCTTTCTAATTCTGTTTGCATTAGTTTTGTTTGTACAAAGGCTTTCTAATTTAATGTAATAAAGATTTTCTATTTTGTGATCAATAATTATCTCTAGTTCTTCTTTGGTCACAAATTCCTTCCTCCTCCACAAGTCTGAGAGGTAAACTATCTTGTTTCTCTAATTTATTTATGATCTACTTCTTTATGCCTAAATCATGGACCCATTTTGATCTTATCTTGGTATATGATGTTAAGTGTGTGTCCATGCCTAATTTCTCCCATACTAAGGAAATATTCTGCTTTTAAAGATTTTAGAAAAAAATTTTCCCCCCATAAGGTTTGTAACTTAAAATTCAGAACTGACATATTACTACATCATTGTGTTGGGGAGGGAAGAAAGGGCAGAAAATCATGAAAGTAGCATGTGATTAAGCACATTAAACCCCCAAATTGTCATAACATATTCCCTCACTTTATCCTCCTCTGCTTTTTTCTAAAACTGAAATTCTAAAGTGATTTTTAGTTCTTAGGTATAAATGCTCAATAATAAGGAACGATTTCGGCTATAGCAATGTCTAAAAAGAAATTATACTTTTTAGCAGTCCAGACAGATGCTGGGAGTATGAGGGCAACCTGAACTTGAAAGAGATACATAAATGGATAAAGAAACACTCAGGACAACTTTTTAATCAGTGATTTTGGGTATAATCTGACTACCGATCCCATCTTGTTGCAGATCCCTACATGCACTGCTTCCCTTTTAACTAAATAAGGTAACAGTGAAGCATGCTGGGATCTGTAGTCTTACAAAGTAGTGTTGCATGCTGGATCTGACACAAGCCACTAATTCTTTATCTCTTAAAGGTCTAGCACATTTATTTAATTTCTGCTAAGGTGCAACCTAATTTTGAGGCTCTTAACTACTCAAGTGTTCTCTTACTTTGAGAACCTAAATCTTTTGGAAACTACTTCAGGGAGAAAATTCATGCTCCATGAAAAAAAATCAATTTATTAGTAGGTAGAAGTAGGGCCTAAATGTTAAATCTTTTACTTTATATTTTTAGATCCAGGAAATATATCAGTTCGGAAATGGAGTTGAAGGTGACTGTCACAGTAGGATAGTGACAGTGAGAAAGGGACAGACAGATAACAAATGCCATATTTTTGTATACCTGGGGCCTACCTGTGGATTCAAACCTTGGAGCTCCTTCTTAAAATTGTGTTTTAGCACGAGAGGAACTAGAATTTAAGCATAATCTCAAAATATTAATCTGTGTCAGTTGACACAGTACATTTTTTAAAAATCCATTAAGGCTAAGAAAATAAAGGTAGTAGGATGGAAAATTTTATTCCAAAGTAAGATTATTATATTTTGGAGGTCAGTTGAGATATCTGGTTCTTCTTTGATAATATCCCAAGAGTAAAAAGTGCCCTTGAACTATTAGAGTCCAAAAATTTAGTTAGAACATTTAATTAAATTTAGTTACAAATCTCTTGAGGAAATCACCATTCTTCCCTCTACTTCTTCCCATTATTAAAATTCACAAATTCAGTTTTGAAATTAAAATGATATGGGGGAGGGACTGGAGACTTTTAAAGAAACAATGAATCCCCTGTCTTAGAATAAAAAAGGTTTTGTTTGCAAACAGGATGTGAACAATTGAGCAGTCCTCTGAACCTGTCAACTTTCTGCTTGTCAAAATATTCCATTGTGGCCTATCCAGTCTGGCAATATAGGTTTTATTTTGCTTGACAATGCTATAATGAAGTAAGAATTTTTAAAAACATATATGATTTCATTAAAATAGCTAACTCATAGTTCTTGATTTTCTATTCAATGCTAGTGGCCTAAATAATATCCTCAGACTTTATTCAAGCATCAGTCTTCTCCACACAGACATGAAAATTTCCAGAATGTAAGCCTAGTGGTTAGTTTCCAGGACCAGGAAGTAGTCCACTTTGACTCTTTCCCCACCAAAGAAAAGTACAAGTTACCCAAGAGGCTATCTGACTGCCTCAAGTAGTATGTTTCTTCAATATAATGTTTGTATCATTGATTTTTAACTCATTTTTAAAGGTAAGGATTAAATTCCTTTTAAAAAAAATGCTTTGTGTTAAGAATAAGAGTTCTTAGCAGTGAGTGAAAGTCTGGACAATTTTGACCTTATTTCAGAAGGAGTAAGAGTAAGAAGAGAGGAAATTTGTTTTTTAATTTACCCTGAAAAATATTCTCCTCTTCCAGCTTCATGAATTACAATCTTTTTCATTCTAGTTAAATTCCTACCTTCCACAAGAAGGCTTTTCCCTTCCACCTTACTTCTAGTGCCCTCTCTTAATTATTTCCACTTTATCTTGTATATAGTCTGTTTGTACATAGTTGTTTGCATGCTGGCTTCTCTATTAGACAGTGAGCTACCTTAGAACAGAGACTTTTATCTTTTTTTGTATATCTAGCACTGAACACTGTTTTTGGCACATAATAGACTCTTAATAAATGCTTATCAACTCAACAAAAATGGTGGGCAAAAGCAAGGAGAATTTATGCTGCAGTTTTTATTTGGCTTCCATGGACTCTTCTTACTTTAGCTTCCAGACTTCTTTAAAATTGTCCCAGCTGCAATGATGGTGAATGAAGTAAGTTAAATTCATAGATAACAAAGAAAACTGGAAGGAATATTACAACAAAAATACAAACTACATAATGAAACATAACAAAACAAAAATCGCCAGCAGGGGAGGGGAAACTTTGGATACATATTTCATATTCTTAAATTTAATTAAAATATTTGATTACCTATGTCATATTCTTAAATTTGCAAATTTTGCAAAGGGTCTACTTCTAGTCTGTTACATCTAGATATACTCCTGCCATAAGAGCTAATCTCCCTACTTTGCACAATGTTTAATAATGTCAACTGAATTGAATTGATGTAATTGAAATTTCCTGGACTCACCTTTGCAGAAGTACTCTCCTTTAAAGTTGTGTGTGTGTTTTATTAGACACTATTATTTTCCTGAGTTTATACTGTTGGTATATCATTCAAGAACTAGATATAGACAACTTTTGTTGAGTTGAATTTAATTCATTTTCACACATTTTAAAAATTTAATATGTTTGTAGTAATCATTTAATAGGTATAACATATATGTGTACATGTGGGCATATAAACATATACATATATGTATATGCACACATATTAAAATTTATCTTCAAGTACTTATTAGCTGTATGAGCTTGGGCAAGTCACTTAACCTGCTTGTCTAATTTCCTCAGTTATAAAATGGGATAATAATAGCACTACCTATCCCCTAGGGTTATTGTGAGGATCACAAGAGATAGAAACTAATATTTTTAAAACGTTTAATATAGTGCTTGGCAAGTGGTAGGCACAATATAAATGTTAGCTATTATTATAACTATATATGTTATGATGTAGTTTATATAGACACCAGATGATAGTAGGCACCAAAAGTTGGGGTTTAGTCATGTGAAGAATTCACAAAGACCATTCTCTTTGGCAAAAAGTAGATTTATTTGGGGGAACAAGTTACAGACAAAATGAAGAGATACAATAGACACTAGGAAATAGAATGGGAGAGCATATGAAAGACAAGTTCCTCAGAGGAACTCAAAAGTTACCCAGTAAAAAGGGAGCACCCCATGAGGTTGAGACATGTCCTTAGCTGGCAGGCTAAAACCTGGAAGGGATATAGCAGCCTAAAAGAGTTAGTTGGCTATAAGGAGAAATGGGGTCAGGAAAAACACCACAAGGCATAGTGGGAAAGGAAGGTTGCCATAAGGTATGGTGGGGTTAGGAGATACCTCCTCCATGGGGAAGGGGAAAGGAAAAAGACACCACCAGGCAGAGTCCTGTGGCTGATTGACCAAAAGGAAGGCAACAGCCATGCATGGGAGGGACCATTAATAAATTTATAGGGAAAATTTAACCTCAGGGACATGACTGGGATTTCTGATAGGACATGGTAAGGTGAGACTATCCAAGACCCTTATAGAGGGTGAGTTTCAAGTGTTTGACATAACTTGGATTTCTGACTGGACCACCTCCCCAGAAGGTGGGACAAAGGAGCTAAACTGATCAATGTCAGTACCTTTTTCCTGCTTGCCTCGGGAATCAATTCTTCAATTTCTCTCTGCCCAACACATTATTCAGGACCTCATCAGTTAGACAAATATTTATTAATGAATCCTAAAAATTATGAATCGGAATTCTTAAGTTTAATTTATATAAATAAAACCCCAAATATAGTTAGTTCTTGGCTTTTACTTTTGAGTTCTATTTCAGAAATCTTTTTTTTTTTTTTTTTTTTTTTTTTTTTTAAGTTTTCCTAGAGCTAAGGGATCTCAGAAGCCTCATTTTTGGGATAAAAGAAACCAAGGCCTAGACAGGTTAAATGACTTACGCATAGTTAGGAGGAGTCAGAGGCAGTATTTAAACTCGGATCATCTGATTGAGCCGTCCTGTGTCTGTAGCCAAATGTTAGAATTTTGAAATTAAAAACAGTATCTATTTTCAACCCTTAGCACTGTATGTAGTTGAAACTTTACAATAATGCTGGATATATGTGATAGAATCTTCTCTCTCCCACAGGGGTAAAAGTATATATGTGTGAATTTGTATGTATTTATTAATAGTATATTTATTCTTTGTGTGTGTGTGTGTGTGTGTGTGTATACACACACACACACACACACACACATATACTTGCTTTTCCTCAGAATATATGTTCTTTGCAAGTAGCAATTATTTCATTCTTTATATCAACAAATAAGAATACATATTGTTTGACAGTAAATCAATCAAATATTTGTTAAATGGCCTATTATGTGTCAGGGGATGATGCCTTGGGGATATAAATTCAAAAAAACAATCCCTACTTTCAAGGAATATACATTCTAATGAGGGAAACAAGTACACAAACTATATGCAGAATAAATATTATATTAATAAATGCATACATATTCACACATATATACTTTCCAACCCTAGCGTCATCTGATTGGATGGCTCCTCAAAAATCTCCATTTAAGAGGGCCACTCAGGACAGCCAAGTCTCATAGCTCCAGAACTCTGGACTTCTACCATAATCCCACACTGAACCTTTGTCTCTCTCACCTCCAACCCCAGTCCCTTTTCAGCTTTAAAAATTTTTTAAATATGCTGAATTCCCCCATTAGAATATAAACTCTTTGAGAGCAAATACTGGCTATCTTTCTATTTGTATTTGTATTCCTAGTACTTAACCTAGTTTTTGCTACATAGTAAGACATTTATTTTTACCCTCTTTCCCCTCTGTTTGAGGTTAACCCCTATCCAGTCCCTTCCTCTTCCCTTAAAAGAAAACCGGAGGGCTAAGATGTTAGAAAATGAACAAGGGTGCAGAAATACTCAAAACCAGCAAGGGGAGCTACAGTGTAACTTTGACCAGGGAATGCTACTAGTTGTCCCTGATTAGAAGCCACATTGGCTTTTGTTTGTTTTTCTCTTGGTGGGTGGAAAGCTGCTCTCTCTCCTGTGATATTTACCATGAGCTCGCTGGCCAGCCTAGGCCCCTTCACTCACAGAACCTCCCAGAGTCCGCAGGATGGACCTCATGGACTCTCCTAGCAGGGTTGGTACCACGTTGGTAGTTATTTTCCGGTGGGGTAGGGGGAGGGCTGTCTCCAGGCTCTGCAAGACTGTGTTTATCCATTGCCCGGGGCTCAGCCTTCTCCAGCCTGCTTTTGAGAAGAGGATTTAAGGACTGAGGATGGCTGCATGTGTTCTGTGAGGGGGAATTTCTCTGTCTAGCAGATCTAATTGTGCAAATGCTTAAACACCAGAGAAAAGGAAGGAAAAGATCTATAAGGGAGGGTTGGCTTTGCATGACTCCTCGCATCAAAACTCTGTTTCCTGGGAGACCGGAAGATTTAGATGACTGTTTTTCTTTCAGTCTTAAAGGGTGAGGAGACACTTTCATGATCTCAAATCTTTTTTGGGGAGTGGAACCCCAAGTAGCTGCACATGGAATTTTCCCGATTAGGCCACTGACTGCTCCACAAAGGGGGAGGGGGGAGGTCTAAGTAGCAAGCCTCACATACTTAGTAGCAACCATTTTTTATCGGCTTTGCAGATGGTGGTTTTATTTCCGACCTTCTTAGCTGGAGTAAGGAATAGTTATGTTTGGAGTTTTCAGAAGCAGTCCCAGTCTTCATATTATCATTTTTTTTTTTTTTAAAGTTCAACTCAGACTTTTAAATGAGGGCTTTTTAAAAATTTAATGTGACTGGGTAGATCAGGGAGGAGTTGGTTTAGTTGGACTTAAAACTAAGTCACATTCTTCTTTTACTAAAGCTGGACTCTGCAGAGAGACATCTGCCACTTTGAGTGTTGAGCTTTGCATGCTGGGCTGAATTTCTCAAGAGGTATGTTCGTTTTGGATTTTTGATTTTGGTCACTGGGTAATGGTTAACCGGAAGTTTCCTATAGACTCGTCATTCTCTTCTCTTCCAATGAATTAGATTGCTGGGCAGCCAGTCCAGTGATACTATATTGTTTTGTGATGATCAGATTTAAAATGCTTTAATTTTGCAAAGCCAATATGCCTAAATCACCAAGAATAATTTGTATGTGGTCTGCCTGCGGACTATATCAGGAATTATTTGACTTTCAAACATTAGAGTTTGAGCTGTCTTTTGCCTTTCTTTGTATTCCCAGCTCTTAGTACTGAATTGGACACTTAATAAAGTGTACTTTATTAAGTACTTAATAAATGTTTATTGGCTAGATGATTTCTCTTTATCAGTTTGATATTTTTTCCTTATTTTAGAGAACCTATGCCTAAAGAGAAGCCCATTGGTTGTATTTATATTTTATTGTAGTTTTAATTCTGTACCACATCCCTCCTGAGGACAAACTATTTCATAAATGCACCTCTGACCTTTCTTAGAACTAGGAATTGTATATTTAGTACTAAAGGGGAGAAAAATTAGAGCCTTTCAACTTCTTAAAACTATTGTTCAGAATTTTTACTTTTATTTTGTTATAGGATTACATGAGTGAGTCCTTAGGATATCTAATATAATCGTATTTATTTGTAGATGAGGAAATAGAAGCTAGAGGAGATTGGGTAATTTGTCCATATTCACATATATCCTGAATGCTGGAGATGCGATTTGAATTTAGGTCCTCTTATTCTAGAACTAGTGTTCTTTCCATCATAACTTCTCAATTAATTAAGTCTATGAAAGCAGGCTGAGTAAAACTAACAATAGAATGACTCATAGAATTTAAGCTTTTAGTGAATCTTATTACTTGAGCAGTTTTCAAAGTGTGGTCTAAAACTATTTTTATAATTATACTAAGGTTAAAACTATTTTTGTATAATACTAAGATTCTATTTATCTATTACACTATTCCTCTCTTTTCCAACTATCATTTTTGTATAAGGTCAGATTTTCTTCTCATAGAGCAAAAAGAAACAAATATTTACTAAATACCTACTGTGTGCCAGGCACTAACCTAAACACTTTACAAATATTTTCTTATTTGATCTTCAAAAAAAACCTTGTAAAGAAGGTGCTATTATCATTATAACACTATTCTTGAGGAAATTAAGGCAGACAGAAGTTAAAGGATTTGTCCAGAGTTATTCAACTAGTGAGTGTGTGAGGCAAGATTTGAACTCGTCTTTTTGATACTAGGCCTAGCACTCTATCCATTGTGACATCTCACTTTCTTAAACTAATACATCAAAAACAGATTTAATGCAGTAGCATATATTAATGTGGTTTGAATACCAACATGATGTAGTTAATGTAGACCCCAAATGATGGTAGGCATCAAAAGTTGGGGTTCACTCATGTGGAGAGTTCACAATGGCCATTCTCTTTGGCAAAAAGTAGATTTATTTAGGAGAATAGGTTACAAACAAAATGAAGGGATACACTGAGAATGATAAATATGAAATAGAGTGGGAGAGCATATGAAAGACAAGTTCCTCAATGGAACTCACAATTACGCAGTAGAAAGGGAGCATGTCCTTAAGCTGGCAGTCTAAATCTTGAAAGGGACTTAACACTCTAAAAGAGTTAGCTGTAAGGAAGAGAAGTGGGGTTGGAGAAGATACCACATGGCTTGGAAGGGTGGGTAAAAGAAAGACACGTGAGCCAGATGCACTAACCCAAAGAAGGCAGCAGCCAAGGGATGGCCCATAAGTAGATTTTATAGGGAAAAATTAACCTCAGGGACAAGTCTGGGATTTCTGACAGGGCATAGCAAAGTGAGATTGCTCAAAACCTCTACAGAGAATGGGTCTTTGGAGTTTGACATTACTTGGATTTCAGACTGGAACATCTTCCCAAAGGGTGGGATCTTGGAGCTAAACTGATCTCTATCTGTGTCTTCTCTCTGCCTTCCCCAGGGATTAATTTTTATCAATTCCTCTGCTAACCACACCTAACACTGGAAGATCTCATTAGATATGAGAATCCAGCTGTCTTCTATTAAGTTTGATATTAAAGAAATTTTCAAAAAATATGTAAAATAGTGCTGTTCTTATTGCTAAATTTTTTTGTTTTGAAAAAGTCATGTTAACTAGTTTGTTGACATGTAATGGATTTATTATTTTTAAATGAATTAAATATTATAAAATAACATTTAAAATTTCTAATACTATAAGTATTTACATATAGACTATATATGCAAAAGCTCTTTAGGTTCACGTTGTTGATACAAAAAAAAAAAAAAATATATATATATATATATATATATATATATATATATATATATATATATATGAGAACAACTGGTCTAATCCAAACCTTTCACTGGCCCAAGGAAACTAAATGACTTTCACAAAATAATATGTAATTTAGAAATTTTAATTTAAGTTCTTTGACTTAAAATTCATTGTTCCTGCAACTTTCTGCCAAATGATGGACTTGAGAAAATATAATCATACCTTTTGTCTTCTATTGATCCAATCCACTCTTAAAAAGAGATTTTATTGATATTGTCTAGATTTCCCTCATATTCTTCCCTCTGTCCTTCCTAGAGAACTGTCAAAAGTAGGAGAATTTAGCAATACATTACATAACTATTTTATCTGCTTGAGTTCTTTTTAATCAATTCATAATGC
Organism: Sminthopsis crassicaudata; assembly: GCF_048593235.1. Classification (NCBI taxonomy): domain Eukaryota; kingdom Metazoa; phylum Chordata; class Mammalia; order Dasyuromorphia; family Dasyuridae; genus Sminthopsis; species Sminthopsis crassicaudata. The sequence continues at coordinate 263,419,101 of NC_133620.1, forward strand.
TTGAATTATGTTGCTTCCTGCAGTGCCTAATAAAGATGGAAACTGCGAAGATCTGAAAATCTTGGAGTTATCTTAGACTCTCTTTCCTTTATCTCCTATATTCTGTCAATTATCAAGTCTTATAAACATGTCTCTTATACTCATGTAAATCTTTATTTCTTTTGCTATTACCTCAGACTTGCTGTCCATTAATTCTTTGGATCACTGTAGCTACTTCCTAGCTTGCTTCCTCAACTCCAGGATCTCTCTATTCATATCCATTCTGCATACAACTAGTAGACTAATCTTTTTAAATACTGCTCTCATTAATTAGTTCAATTCATTAAACATTTATCAAGGATTTATTAGGTACTAGTGTTTCAAAGAGAAAAGGAAGAAGAAGGAATAAACATTTATATAAAGCCTACTACATTTATATAAAGTCAAGTATTATACTAATTGTATTTTTAAAATATACTTCTCAAATGTTCCTCACATCTACTCTTCAAAAGTAGATGCTATTATTTTCCCATTTTTCAGTTGGGAAAACCAAAGCATGTAGAAGTTTTTTTTGCTCAAGGTCATGTAGCTAATAAGTGTCTTGAGACCAAATTTGAACTCAATTCTTACTGGCTATAGGCCCAGAACTCTGTCTTCTGCACCACCAAAAAAATCAAAATAGTCTTTGCCTTCAAGGATCTTATATCTTGCTGGGAGATATAACAGGTGTATGTCAAAAACTATAAAGAAGTTAGAGACAGAGAGAGGGGGTGAGAAAGAAAAAGAGAGAGAGAGAGACAGACAGACAGACAGTCAGACAGAGATAGGGAGGGAGGGAGGGAGGGAGAGGGAGAAGAAGAGGGAGAGAGGGAGAGGGAGAAGAAGAGGGAGAGGGCATAGAGATAGAGATAGAAGGAGGGAGGAAGAGAGACCAAAGCCTTACTTAGGGGAAATCAGGAAAGAACTTAGATATCTAAGTGGTGGCACCTGAATTCTATTTTGAAGGATGCTAGAGCTAGGGCTTCTTTTATGGAGAGGTAAGGAAAGAATGCCTTTCCAAACACAAGGGATCATTTGGTGCAAAAACACTGAAGCAACAGATGTAATATTTTGTACTTTCCTCCTTGATAATATTGCTAGTGAAGAGGAAATATGGTATAGCAAATAGAGAGTTGGTCTTGGAGTTAGGAAGATGAATGTTTAAGATTTGCCTCTGACATATGCTGACCAGGTGACTCTGGTCAAGTCATTTAACCATTCAATATCTCATATAGATCTCTAAGACTGTAAGTTGGAAAGCAAGTACACATTTGTATCAATAAAGTAAATTTTCTCACTGAGAGATGCAAATATCAAATGATTCCATAACAGATCTGGTTTAAAAACAAAACAAAACAACAACAACAAAAAACACTCCAATACTATGCCCTAAAACTGCAATGATTTTGTGCTAAGTAGCAAACTCCTGCCTTGCTTTCAAGGAATGTCATCATTTGAACTCATTGTACACAAGCAATCCCTGGACTAGACAGATTGGTGTTATAGTCTTCATTGCCACCTGAAATGTTTTCCTCTTCTTCTGTTTCTTATCCATACAATGTGAGAGATTCACGAAAATTTCATTCCTGATCTTAGGGACTTACAATCTACTTTAGAAGACCAGTCTTGAAAAAAATAATTAAAGGAAAAAAATTATGGCAGCATATGGTTAACTAGTCTTCTTAGCTGTCTTGACTTGTTTCCTGATCTAGTTTATAAATTCCTTAAGGACATGAGACTAGTCTGTATCAGCTCATAACTTTTCAACATTCTATAAAAATTGGTCCATTTCTCTCATTTAGTCAACAAACACTCATTAAACGGCCACTATGTGCTTGGCACTATGCTAAGTACTAGAGTTAAAAAGATAAAAACAAAGTTCATGCCTCCAAGTAATTTACATTCCACTGGGGGAAAACATATATATTGAGCAGTTTGGGGGATGGATATTTTAAAGACCAAAGCATCATAGTTCAGTATGGATATCCAGAAAACTGAAGGTAAGGTGGGGGACACTATTTGAGCTTATAGGTTCTGACTACAGTGGCTTCTGGCTAAGACATTGCTCCTGGAGATACATTGTCTTTTTTTTTTTTTTTTTTTTTTTTTTTTTTTTTTTTTCATTCCACTTGAAACTAGCCAAGAATGCTAATGCCATTTTGTTTTGTTTTAAATTTAAAACTGCTGTGGTCTCTCCCTCCCCCCCCCACCTCAGTTAGGTTAGCCCTTCTATTGTGTATTCCCCTGGAGATTTCACTGGCAAAGAACATTCATTTATGCTCTCACATTTTTGTTGAGAGTAATGATGAGGGGGATAGAGTCCAGGAAGGATACTGTGCCCAGGTTCCTGTTCTGTAATGGTTTTTTGGGAGGTTCCTAGATATAATGAAAATTTTGTACATGCTACTTTGTAAACCTGTCCATGGTGTCAGATTCAGCACTGGCTTCTTTGACCAATTGGCTGGAGGAGCAGAAGGTGTTCCAGGAAAAGGGAATGAAGAGCAATTCAGAAATTTGCTATTTATAGAATTGATCCTTGTTTGTGGTTTAGAGGAGAATGCGCAAATAGAGGTGCGCCTTTATCTTAAGAAGGAATTGTTTTTGTTATAAAATTGGTTACTTAGTCAATATTTGAAATATAGCTATATGTCTTTTGACTTTTAAAAGTTCTTGTTTTCTGGCTTGGGCAGTTCTCCCTACAAAAATTATTAACTCTCCCATGTATTAGAAAGTCATTGGAGCTTAAATTTAGAACTGTAATGGACCTTAGAAGCTGCCAGGTCCAACTCTCCCATTTTACATTTAAGTAAACAGATTTATACAACAGTTAAATAACTTGCCCAGTCAGTGGGCATTGGAGCAGGTGTTCTGACTCCAAGCTCTTCCCAGGATACCTCTGTTGTTAAATGAGGAATCATTTTTGAGGGTCCCTATAACTTCAAAGTTCATTGTTTCTATTTCTGTACTTAGTATAAAGTGTACCGAGTATACTTGCTATGGACATTTGCAGGCTTAATTTTATATTTGACTTCACATAATATTGATTAAGCAAATAATATGTTTGGTGTTTTATTTTATCCAAATCTATGATTTCATTGGTAGGGAATTCATGGTGGGGAGATATGAATCGTCACTAGACTGCAATTTATAGTTTTGTAGATTTGGCTGGGGAACTGAGAAGTTAAGTGACTCGTCTAGGGTCACAAAACATGAGAGAGGAGAACTTTGAGCTTGAGTTTTCTTGAGTCTGAGACCATTTATTGATCTATTATCTCATGCTGCTTTGCAATCAATATCTTTATATTTTTTTCTTAAAATTTTTCTTCATGTGTAGTCTTTTAAAATAAAATGTAAGCAAGCTTCTTAAGGAAAGGGATTATGTCTTTAGACAATTAATAAATGCTTACTGATTGACTGATTTATAAATCTTTTTCCCACAGTGTTTAAGTTTAAACTGAGTCTATGTAGATTGCATTTAATAAATACTTGATTAGTAACAGTTATTCTTATGACAGCTACATACTTATGTTGAAGGTCTAGATGGCACTGTATTAGATGAGTCACACTGCATTCATTCTAAAGGTGGGGTTTGACCTACATTAACTTCGGATAACATGTGACTGACTGGCCTGAAGGTTACAGTAAGCAATTATAGGAGCTTAGCGCCAATAAGAGAAGGCATTATTGTATATTATCCAGGTGCCTATTTGGTCAGATTAAAAAAGTAAATATCTTTATCAACACCCAATGCCTTGGGGATCTACACAATAGTCTTTCCCAATTGTTCCTATATAGCATTTTTTAAAGAAAGCATATATCAAAAGTCAACTCCACTAAGGCAATTCCCTTTCAACCCTACCAATTTGTTACCTTTATATATTCTAAATCTAAAATAATAGACAGTTTGTTGAAGATCCAGTCCAAAATATGTTGAACAGAAAAGGGATTGCTTATATTGTAATCATTAGCATTTGTGTGTGTGACTGAGTAAAATGTAGCCGGTGAATGAAGACTAGTTGGCCATTTTGTTTAGCTATATATCTGATTACGTCATGGCCTATTGAATTATTTTTTCAGAATACTGTCATACAAATCATGATGATTTTTTGAAAATAAGATCAATTACTTTTGTATCTAATAAGTACACTATAAGAAACCTTCAAATTCATTTTAGAATATATTAGGAGAAAAGCAGAATAGTTGAGAGAATGGGGGAATAGAGAAAATTAAAAGGAAAACAGAATAGCTATTATAAGATTGAATATCATAATATGATATTATAATACAGGCAGTTTTGTAAGTAGTAGGAATTACTGTATGACAAAACAATCATGTCTCACAAAGTTCTTTTTGTACTTCTCTTTGTGAAATAGATAGGATTCAAATTCATTTCCTACATGGGAGATGTTGACAACCAACAGCGAACACCATCACTTATCTAATCAAGGTTTGTTTAAAAAAAATGCCAGATATTAAATCAAATAACAGAAGTACTCTCGTGCCATAAAGCTTACAAGGGCAAACCTGAATATGAGAAAAGGATAAATTAGGCAGTATAGCACCTACAAGCTCTCTAACTATAGGAAAACAACTGAATTTTTAACAGTAAAAAAATTTAAAACAATTGAGGAATTACAAATACTATGTATACATGGCTTTAAATATACTGTAAGTAATGATACCTCCTGGAATACCATCATAACTCAGCATTCTTGGGTTGTACTCACATGAAGGATGCCTGATTCAAATTTAAGATGTGTTGTAGGTCCTTACTCCTGAAACTATAGCTTTTGAATTCTTACTGGTGAATTTCTCTTTGTCAGTCATTTAACACAGCTTAAAGCAAAGACATTGACTAAAGTGGCATGTTAAGAACAAGAGCCATAAAACATCTTCCCCATAAACCTGAAGCTCTCTCCTATAAAAATAGAGATAAAAAGAGTAGACATATACATAGAATACAATATGAAAGACCTACCTATATTTAGAGAACACATATAACACAAAAGACTAATGGCTTTTCTCTCCTAGTCATATTCTTACACTGATCCTGTTACTCTACTGGGCTTTCTGGTCCTATTTCTTTCCATAGTCCAGTTGACTATAAAGTTAACAGCTAGACTCTTCTCAATGACCAGAATTCTTTAGAGAATGTTCTGTCCCTGGAACTAGCTCACTTTTTAAAGACTAAGGACATAGCTGTTTTTTTCAGGTAGGCACTAGATAGTAAGTAGCCTTATAATTCCATCAAACTGATGGAGGAACTTCTTCATGCCTAGTAAGGAAGCCATGCAGTGTATACAATTATTTTTATGTACTTTTTTTCAGCAGTGAATGGCTACTCTCAGGTTCATACTTTTTTATTGTTTAGAATAGGCCATTCTGAGTGTAAAGTATTCATAATTCATGAGCCACTTTAAATCTGAAATGGGTACAATTTAAAAAGGGGCTTTTTTCCCCACACCTTTACACATATTCAACCTTCCCACTCTGTCATATTTCAATTCTATAAGGTAGAAATCACATAATCATCCTACTTCTGGGCCTTTGTCATAATCTGTAATCATCACTGTTCTTGGGTCGCTGTTATTGTTTGTCCTTCATTCTTGGAAGAGAACCATGACATTAGGAACATGGTGCCATGACTTGCAAGTAAATTTGATTTAAGTGAAAGAAAACTGTACAAAGTTACCAGCTTCACTCTCTCTTCCAGAGCCACCTGCTTCTAGTGGGAAGCTATAGATCAGGATAATTAGAGATGGTCCCTCTTGGATCACTAAGAATTAAATAGAAAACCAATGGGAAAGTAAATTGTAAACCAAATCTTGTAATATTTCTCTCATGAAGATTTTTTTTTCACTTCCTTTGTACTTAAAGCAAAAGGCTTCACCAAGTAAGATTTCTTTTGTGAGTGAGATGGTTTATACATGAGCAAAACTTGTATTTGGAGATATGATTTCCTTTCTTTTCAAGTTTCAAATCTGGAATACTTTGACCTTTTGTTTCAGGAAGGACCAGGCAACTATGGCAATTCTAATTTAGTACCTTCCCCTCTTCATAAGGTTGGAAATGCATTGTGAGTACTAATTAATAATGATGCTAAATAGCCTTCGCCCCTCTGGCCTAAGGATGTAAGGGAGAGAATGAAGGCTTAAGATAGCCATCTGTGGAGAAGAGGGGGAAAAAAGGGCAAACAAAAGACATTTACATGGTAACTTTATTATATATTTAAAAGAAATGTCTAGTTGCACATAATACATTTTCAGTTTCATGTACAATCTTTTTTAAGTTCTATTATGGAAATGAATGTTTTATTTCATAAATTAAAAATAAAATACATTTTAAAGTGTAACACCATGATTAGAAGGCTAACTTTTTTTCTCCTTCAATTCAATTAACATTTATTCTCTTTTTTTCTACCCAAGATATAGTGGCAAACAACTGATTGTAGCTTTCACTTGATTTTTTTTTTTTTTTTTTTTTTTTTTTTTGCCCTAGCAAAGATAAAAGCAAGTTAAACTACCTCTGACACTATTTGTGTGACTGGGCAAATTTCAGCACCCTGGGTAGGGCCTCAGTTTCCTCCTCTGTTAGATGAGGGGTTGGACTATGGTCTCTGAGGTTCTTTCTACTCCTAGATCTGTATAATCCTATGGTCATATGATTTAAAGCAGGTCCTTTAACATTGTCTATCTTCTAAATGAGAAAGGAGAAAAAAGTAAGAAGCATTCCAAACTTTTTTCCTCTGAAAATTAATGTCAAAAGATCTGAAGAAGACAAACCCTTGTGGTAAACTTTGTGTTATTAGGTCTGCTTTTGGAAACAGAAAGTTTAATTTTATTCTTGTGTCTGATGGTTTTGAATCTGAACTACTGACTGAGTTTTATCTACTATTTGTGAAGAAAAATATAACCAAGGTAGAAGAGATGCGAAATACAACTGTAGTGTATACACAATATTGTATTACACAATCCTATGTAATCACAGGATTAAGAGTGTGTGTGTGTGTGTGTGTGTGTGTGTGTGTGTATATATGTGTGTGTAATAGAAAACTGGGATTCCTAGATCAGAGAATCAATCATTGCTGAGAGATGACTTCTGTAATAAAGAATATCAATTGTGTTTAAAGAAAAAAGACAGCACTTTCTCCACTCCTCTCATCTGAGATGACTACAACTTAAACTTGTAATTGTATACTCTTTTGAATATCATTAACACTGAATAATTTTCTTCTTAAATCTATTTTCTTTTTTTTAAGCTCATACTTATAAAGATAGAAAGGAATTCAAAAATTGTCACAATCCTTTGCACCTTAGGGACATAGACATTTCTATAGAAGACTCAAATCAGCCAATGATATTAAGAAAATATATGGCATATTTTAATTTACAAAAGGGGAGGTCTTGTGCCTTAACTCAAGACATTTACTCCATGGGTGAGGAAGAAAGAAAAGAGAAAAAAAAGTTTTGACTGGGTCTCCAGGGGAGCAGGTTATACTTGTATCACAGCAAGAAGAGGAATTTGGATCTTGGCTGAGATGATCTTGAGCCATGGGTGAGAGGAGGAAGGGGATTGATAATGATCATAGAGAGACTTTGTGGGGGCCCAGCATCCATGTTATGCTAGGTTTTTCTTGACTCCATTTAGTTTCTGTCTTATCTCAAACTATGCTTCCTCAAACTAACCTAAGCTAGGGGCTCAACTGAATTATCCATCCTCACCCTCCCCAAATACTTTGTGTTTACCCATATCCTTAAGTTTTATTATGATAGTCTCTTTGAACTATCCATGCTCATATCTCTGCCTGCTCATTCAATGTATTCATTTTTAAATTCATTCAACATATATATAAAGTATCTAACATTTGAAGAATACTATACTAAGCTTAGGGATTATAGTTTAGCTAAAGCATCATGGTCCGTGTCCTCATGGAAGTATAAGTTTGATTAAGTGGCTAAGACTCAAACACAGATAATTATCATACCCAATATTACATGTCAAGTGACTTGCAGAGTTGAAAAACAAAATTCTATGTGTGATAAAGAGAGAGGTACAAGGACAGGCACTTCTGGAAATGTGCCCACAACAAGGAATAGATTTTATTTTGTAGTATAATTGTGTACATATATATATATGCACATAAATATACATATACATATAAATTTTCTCTTTTAGAATGTGAAGTTGTTTAGGATAGAGATAAATTTTTCTTCATTTTTATAGTCTTCCATAGGCAGCTAGGTGGTGGAGTGGATAGAGTGCCAGCTGTAGAATCAAGGAGGACTCGAATTCAAATTTGGCCTTAGATTCTTACTAGCTGTGTGACCCTGGGCAAATCACAACCCTTTTTTGCCTCAATTTCCTCATTTACAAAATGATCTGGAGAAGAAAATAGTAAAGTCCTCTAGTATCTTTGTCTAGTGAACTCAAGTGGGCTCACAAAGAATCAAGCATGACTAATTGACAAAACAATAAGAAATCCCTTCATGAGGCTTAATACAAATTGCATTGTGTTTAATCATAAGATAGTTTTAAAATACAGAATTATGTGTAGTTTATTATTGCCATTTATATCTTTTTTTTTTTTCAAGAATCTTACACGAACATTTAAGCTAAAGTTAATTGCCTAAGTTCAGTTTTCACTGAGATGAGATTTATATAGGAATAGATTCAAATTTCAGTAATAGTAGTAGACTTATCCCATTCAGGATAGTGAGAATGAATATTTGAATTTTGACACTGAATTCCCATCTTTGGAGTTAACTAAAAGAAGGCAGAAGCTTATATGTTTGTTAAAATTTAAGTTTAATTCTGCCTCCAGGCAGGAAGATGACCTAATTCACCATGAGATCTTTTTTTCTCCTATATCCTTTTTTTATTTCTTGATTTTCACAGTAGTTCAAAAGCCAATTATCTATATAAGCTATTCTGATGGCAGTCACCTATGTAGCACAGTAAAAACAACACTAATTTTGGAATTAAAAAATGTACGTTCAAATCCTGTCTCTGATACTTATAAGTTTTATGTCATACTATTTTTTAAATAACTACCCTTTCAAGTGAATTATTTCTTTCTCCTCCTACTGTCAGCACCCTGTTTCCTTCACTATCTAGTGTTTTACATATTCTTAAATGCATGCATTTTTACTTTTTAGAAGATAAGTTTCTTGAGAATAGGAATTGTTTCTTATTTCCAATATCTAAGGTATTTAGCTTGTTGTTAAGTTGTGTCCAATTCTCCATGACCCCATTTTGGGGTTTTCTTGGCTATGATACTGATACTAAGTAGTTGGCCATTTCTTTCCCTAGTTCCTCTTACAGATGAGGAAATTGAGGCAGACAGGATCAAGTGACTTGTCCAGGATAAGAGCTAGCCAGTTTCTGAAGCCAAATTTAAATTCAGGTCTTTCTGATCCCAGGGCCAGCACGCTATCCATTGTGCCACCCAGCTATCTAGAAGGTCCTTAGCAATGCTTGTTACTTTATTGATCATTGATAATTCAATTGACTTGCTGGGATTCAATTCCCTCATTTGGGAATTGAAGGGTTGGCTTAAATGGCTTCTAACGGTTTTTTCAATTTTAGGGTTATAATTCTAGAACCATTGTGTGATAATTTTAAATACAATTTTTGTTAATATGAATGCTGTTCTTATAGTTTTCTTCCCTGTTTCATTTCATTAAAATTTTTCTACATTCTTTAGCATTCTCAAGTTTATCACTTTTTATGATATAGCAATGTACCATTACATTAATACGTTACTGTTTGTTCAGCCATTTTCTAGTTGATGAACATTTAGATTATCTTAATTTTTGCTATTACAAATAAAGTAACTATAGTTTTTTTTTTAAGATAGGTTTTCTTCCCTTTTAACTATCCATACAATATAGTCCTTGTAACAACATTACTGGATCAAAAAGTATGATTATACTATATAAGCTCTTCTTTAAAATATGAAAACATTCTCTACCCTATTCTTTTTATGAGTAAAACTTGGTCTTGCTTTATTTTTTATGACTTTTAAAAATTTCTTCCCATCTAAAATGTTTCATATTTATATAGAATGCAAGTTCTTAGGAGAAATGTGATCATTTTTATCCCTGTTTTTTTTTTTTTTAATAAAGCGTTTTATTTTCAAAACACATGCAGTTTTCAACATTCACACTTCCAAAATCTTGTGTTTCAAATTTTGTTCTCCCTTCTTTCCCCTACCCCCTCCTCTAGATGGCAAGTAATCCTATATATGTTTATATGTTAAACATGTGTAATTCTCCTATACATATTTCCACAATGATCATGCCTCACAGATCTTGCTTTATTTTTAAAAAATTATTTGTTTACTTAGACAGTCATAATCATTTGTTTTTATAAGCTTTTATTATCTTTTCCTCTCACTATTCCCTCCATTTGAACAATTAAAAAATCTTCAAAACAAATCTACAGAATCCAGCAAAATAAATTCCCACATTGGCCATTTCTAAAAATATATGTCTGCAATGCAATTTGCATTTTAAGTCCATTATCCCTCTGGCAGGTGGGTGTTTCATCTTCAATTCTCTGGACTCATGACTTAGGTTTCTAATTTCCAAATCAGGCAAAAGTAAAGCTGAAGACATCAGGGTTCAAGTTGGGAGAGCCTGGCTTTAATTTTGGACGAGGCATTTAATCTCTCTGGGTTTTAGTTTCCTAATTTTCAAAATTTGAATGGTTTGACTATATGATTTCTAAGATCCCCTGCACCATCTAAATCTGTCATGCACTAATATTAGTAACATAATAATACAAAAAAATTAACATTGGCAGATAATTTAGAGCAATGTAACTAAATTATTCTTCTTTCTTTTTCTTTAAAACTTAAAGAATAACAAAAGAAAAAAGAACACTGTTAGGTGCACAGCAGAATATAAGAGAGGATACAAAATATAAATTAATAAATTTCCATTTCAAGAAAGCCTATATAATAAATACTGCACATTGTGTTCAGAGCTGTCTATTTTTTCTTTACGTCCTTGTAGGCTTTCTTTTGTTCTGTTCTGTGCACTTTTTACTTTATTCTTTCCCCCCCCCCCAAGACTATAATTAAACAATATACAATCACATATACATATTCACACAAACACATATCTACATAAATATCTATAATTATACATATATATATATATACATTCAAGTGCATCTCCATAGGACCATACCATAGTATTTTTACTTTTCATTTTTCATTTTTATTTTCTGTTTAAATATTACAAAAAAAAAACCCAAATAAATAAATAAATGAGAAATAATATTTAAAGTAACAAAAATGCATTAAATGGAATCTGGGAGTTAGTCTATGAAGAAACATGTAAAATTTACATAAGTACCACCACAAAACAATTTTCATAGAAACAAATGAGGACCCCATTAAATGGAGAGATAGTCCATATTCATGGCTATGTCCTTACAATCAGGAGAATGATTATTTCCAAACTGATTTAAAGATTTGTTGCTTTACTAATGTAATTATCAAGGGGATATTTTATCAAATAGCAAAAGTCAAGATTATTATATGAGGAAGTAATGAAGCTGAAATTTAGAGAAGGGGAAGTGATTTGTCCAAACTCTGATTATCTGTAAATGAGACACCAGAGCTACAGAAAGGTTAAGCTCCATACCTAAAATGGTACAGAAAAAACAGAGGAGAAATTAAGAATTTATGATGCTGAATCCCATGGGCTCTTTTATTCCTCAGTAGTGATGGGTTGCATAGTACCAGCATTCCCTATAGATTTTTGTCTTCCCTCCTCTTACAGAATTCCCATAGAGGGAAAAAGAGGATAGATAACTTTTCTCATGCATATGACTGTCAAGTTCATTGGAACATACGACTTTTGCCCTCCTAGGGAGAAGTATTGAGTCTGTAGAGCTAATTACTAATAAAAAGTAGGTTTCACTTCTTTTCCAGTGATACCATTATTCTGTATAGATCAAGGATTCTTAACCATTTGTATGTCATAGACTTCTTGGGCTTTCGAAGCATGTTAGGAATAATGTTTTTAAATGCAGAAAATAAAATACAGAGAATTACAAAGGAAACAAAATTGTGCTGTAATACAATGAATAATCAAAATATATATTTAAAACCAAATAAATGGATTCAAGATTAAAAGCCCCTGGCGTCCTTTATTCTTAACTGACCACAGATGGTGTGATGACAGGTGATTCATTTTTACATAGAGACTAACAAATTAGAGCTGGCAGAAATGCTGCAACTATCAGCTTGCAGTGATGCTTAATCAAAAAATTAAGCCAATCTTGATTGGGCAATGAGACTTTCTCAGTCACCATCACTGTTTACCATAAATAGGTTTAGCATTAATGATAATGATGAATACTTGTATAAGAACTTTTTCTAGTATTTTAAGGCATTTTACCAATAGTAATTTTGGTGACCCATCATTAGATACATAAGTATTTTTGGCCTTGTTGACAAATTGGTAAACTAACCATGGAGCGGTTTTGGTGAGCAACTTTTTCCAGATCACACATGGAGTGGGAGAGGGATCTAGATGTCCTGCCAGGTCTGGAACTGCTGACTCCCAAGGTGGCTGATGGAGCCATTATATCTTGTTCATTTCCCAAGCAGCACTGGCTGTATATACACCAAGAAATTCCTGCATCTTGATGTCACTGATGGAGTCTGGGAAAGTACTGCTAATATTGCAATAGACATCATTCACAAGACTTGTGCAGTTGTAATTAGGAAAATTCTGGACCTTCTCACCTCTATGCTCCTTAGATCATCTTATACCAATGACAGAGTTCCCTCAGAGTATAGACCCTGGGCTTTGGAACTGTGACCCCTGAATAAGAGTGCTGCCTGATCTCTTCACCCTTTTCATTTAAAATGAGACAGAGGGTATAATACAGGCTGAACAAGCATGAATGGGTCACGATCATCACCAGATAACATTACCTCTCTTCTCCAAACCTACCCCTTGTCTGAATTTCCCTGTCTTTATTGAGGGATGGTGATCATTCTTCAAGTAACGCAGTCCCATAACCTCTTTCATCTCTACTCCTCACTGTCTCTTGACCAACTACATTTAATCATTTGTCAAATCATCTTGTTTCTATCTCCAAACATCTCTAGCATCTTTTTCCTTTTTTCTACTTCTATAGTCACCCCCTTGGACTGTTGCAATGGTCTCTAATTGGTCATCTGCCTCAGGTTTCTCCCCTGTGCTATTCTTCCACCACACAATTGCCAAAATTATTTTCCTAAAGGGTATTCAGTCCATGTTACCATATTATCCAAAAACTTTGTTGACTCCCTCATTTCAATCAAATATTTTATCTTTAACTAATCTTTTAAGTCCCTTGCTTAATGTACATAAAAATTGGTACAGTAGTACTGTATAAATTATAAATAAATATAGGGTGCCCAAAAGTCTCAGTAAGCAACAGGTTTGGAACAAAACTCTATTAGAAAACTTAGTGTGGTCACAAGAAGTTGTTGAATTGTTACGTGAAATAATATCTCCCTCTGAACTTCTATAGCTCCTGTTGTCTAAGGTATTTGATATTTCAATGCATCTGTGTACTCATTGATCTCAATTGACAATTGAAATAATGGTTCCCTCCTCTAAATGTCTGTAACCCATTGTCTATGCTACTTATATAATAATAACAGTTCTACTGTCTATAGATCTTTCCTCACACCAGTCCTATGAGGAAACTACTTGATTTGTTAGGAGTCCATACTTTGGACTTCTCAAAATTGTCTGTGTATCAGTAGAGTGCAAAGGCTATCTATTGCTTGTCTTATGGTCTTGCAAAATGAGAAGCTTATTCTTTTTTTTTTCCTGATTATGTATTTCTTATTAGCTGCTTTTTTACTGTTGAAAAACCTGAGGCCCAGAGAAATAAAGTGACTTCTATAACACAACTATTCAATGCCTGAGATAATATATAAACATAGTCTTTCCTGAATCAAAGTCCAGTGATATTTCTGTTATACTCGCTCTCTCATGGCTTCTTTTATATTCTCCACTGATGTCACATACTATAGTTTTTTTGTGTTTATGTCACTTCCCAATTAGATTTTTAAATTACTTCAATTAGAAACTATGCCTTATGCTTCTGTATATTCTTCACAGTACTTGGAATTGTACCTTCCTTGTGGTTTGTACTCAGGAAGAAATTGTTTATTGAAGGTGAAGGTGAAGTTCACTTGAGAGGAAATTGTTTCAAATATAGAAATCATGAAGTTGTTAGTAAATAGAGAGCTCACCTCAAGGCCAGAAGATCTGGGTCCTCCACATACTTCATGACCCTGAGCAAATCACTTAACTTCTCAGTGTTCTAGACTGTGGTCTAGATTGAGTGGGTTTTTGTACAGGGAATCCTTTGTACCAATGAAATGATAGGATCAGTCCCAACAGCAAATAAGACAGTGTAAACCCTGTGCAATTGGTTGTTGTCTCCCTCACTGAATGATGCTCCAGAAATGCTATGGATCATCTTTAAATCAAGGACTCAGTAGAAGGGTTTAGGGTCTCGGCATCATGTTTATGTTATAAAAGGAATTTGGTAGGACTCCTTCAATCCCTATTTTTAAAAATAGTTTATATAGCATTGGAGTTAATTATTCTTTAAATGTTTGGTATAATTCACATGTAAATCCATCTGATCCTGGGGATTTTTTCTTAAAGAGTTGATTAATAGCTTGTTCTATTTCTTTTTCTAAAATGGGACTCTCTAACCAATTTACTTCTTATATTAATCTGGGCAAGCTATATTTTTGAAGGTATTCATCCATTTCATTTAAGTTATCAAATTTATTGGCATAAAGTTGGGCAAAGTAACTCCTAATTATTGCTCTAATTTCCTCTTCATTAGTGGCAAATTCTCCCTTTTCATTTTTAAGACTAACAATTTGATTTTCTTCTTTCCTTTTTCTAATCAAATTTGCCAAAGGTTTATATATTTTGTTTTTTTTTTTTTCATAGAACCAACTCTTAGTTTTATTTATACTAAAATAATTTTTTTTTACTTTCAATTTTATTATTATCTCCTTTTATTTTTAGAATATCAAGTTTAGTGTTTGACTGGGGGTTTTTAATTTGCTCTTTTTCTAGCTTTTTTAGTTTCAAGCCTAATTCATTGATTTTCTCTTTCTCTATTTTATGTAAGTAGGCCTTTAGAAATATAAAATTTCCCTTTATTACCACTTTGGCTGCACAGGATCATATATTTAATAAGTGTTTGAGTTGGGACTTTCTAACTCCAAAATACAGTATTACTAAGTTGCCTTCTTAAAGGCTGAATTGAATGATATGGTGGTAACTTGTGTTTGGAGTAGGGTCTCATTGTCATGGATACTTCCTCCAAGGTTGCTGATAATAACCCATCCATGCCTCCTTACTCTATGAAAGTTTTATCCATGTCTTCTTGTCTATCCTACAGAGAGAATCCACAAAATGTGCTGGTGGCCTTCTATTTTCTAGTACTTTATGTTAGTGCCTTTCCTCTAAGAGTATTATAATTATCTTCTATATATCTTGACTGCACATAACTGCTTGCATGTTGTCTCACCATTAAGATTATGAACTTTTGGAGGGTAAGATCTATTTTTGCCTTTCTTTGTATCCTCAGCTTGGTGCATAGTGCATCAACTTTTGATTATCCTTTCTATTCCCTCTTCCTTTTATTTTACTTTAAATTTAACAAATACCAAATAAAATAACATTTCCATATTTAAATAGTAGAAAAGAATTGTAACTGAAACTTTGAATTTCTGTGATGTAAAACTTTCTTTTCTATTCGAGTCTATAATGAATTTTTATCATCTTTTTGCATGTCATTGGTCATTTATTATGCTTTCTTTGGAGCTGATATAAATGTAGACATCATTCATTATACAAGCATCAAAAAAGTACAGAATATTTACCAAAATATGTTATCTTTTGAATTCCTTGCCAAAGCTCAGGCAGAAAATTGATTCAGTAACATAGATTATGTGTGAATACCCAAAGACAACTTTGCTAGCCATTATTACATGTTCAAAAAATGGACGCAGAAGAATGAGGCCAAAGAGAAAGTAAAGATATGGGTTGGGAGGACTTACTATTCCAGATGCTCTTGAGTGGAAGGAACTGAAGCTATGCTGTTCAGTCAATCAATTAACAAGCATTTATCAAACACTATGTTCCAGACACTTTGGTAGACACTAAAGACGGAAGTTAAAAAAAAAAAACAAAAAACAAAAAAAAAACCTTATTGCAAGGAATTAAAAACTTTTACCATTCCCTCCTACTTTTACCCTTTGAGGCCCACTAAAAGAAATTTAGTCCTTTTTTCCCCATGTGGTAGTCCTCCAGATACTTGAGGACAATATGAAATTTCCCTATATATTCTCTTTACTAAGTTCAATATCCCTAGCTCCTTCAGCGAATCCCTGCCTGCCATGGGTCTTCAATATTTTCACCATTCTCATTAGCAACCTTGGCATCCATTCTTGATTTACCAATCACTTTCCTAAAATATGAGCTTAGAACCAAATGCAGTACTCCAGATGGGGACTAATTAGGGAAAAGTACATCATCTCCCTCATTCTGAACATTGTGTCTTTCACAATACAGGCTAAGATTGCTTTTTTTTTTGGTGGGGGGCTTACCATCTTACACTCATGACTCATACTAAGCTTGTAAACCACTAAAACTCTCACATTTTTTACACTAATTACCCTTCTTCCACTCAGACTTGAGTACTAAATGAAGGAAAGGCATTGAATGTTAACTTGTCAATAAGACTTTTAAATTTATCTCGAGTCTCTCATTTATGAACTAGGAAAATATTGACTTCTCTCTTGTTTGGTGAGTGAACAAATGACAAGATAAAAATCAAAGAAAAATTAAGTTAATGGTTGACTATGAATCAGCCATGTAGGAGTCATTGTATAAAAAAAATTCATATGATACTGGAATGTATTGAAATAGGGAATATGAAATATATCATTCAGACTCTAATTAGACTAATGAGACTAATTTTGACACTTCCAAAAAGATGTGAAAAACCAGAGTCCACAGTCCCATCAAATAAGACATAGATAACAATAGGGATGGAAAATAGGTCCTTTGAAGAAACATGAATTATCCTAGAAAAGAGAAAGCTTAAGGTGCCGATTACTAGCCTCAAGTATGCACAAAGTTTTCATGAGAAGTCCATTGAATGGATGTCCCTACCATGAACTTAGCTTAAAATTTAAAACCGGCAGAATTTGGCTAGATATGAAGAAGGCATTTTTATTCTTTCACACCAAAATAAAACTGAGGGGTCTCTATCCCTAAATAATTTCAGGAAGAGAATAAGTAACTTTCTCTCCTACCTGGTTTGGACAGTCATCTGCTTGAGGGCAGATGCTTTCTCAATGACCTTTCCTGCTCTTTGTTTCAATATTGTAAAATAGAGCACAGATTTCACATTTCAATTTCTAGTCAGGAAATAAGTGAGAACATATATAGTAATCTTTGGTCACTTTTGTTTGCATAGGGCCAAAAAAATCTAGGTATAGTTATTAGATACTTTAGCCAGTTTATTATTAGTAGTAGTAGTTTCTTAAGACTGTTACCTCATTTGCTCAGTAAGTACTCCCACAAAAATTACCAATCAATTTGATTCTAACTTATATATTTTACTTAAATTAAACTTTACCGTATATGTTATTATGGCATATTGGCATATACTATATGCCAAAATCAAGTGATTTTCTTACAGTATCATAATTTCTTTAAGCACAGTCCATGTACATGAATTAGAGTATTTAGATGTCATTGGTGAAGAGGGGGTATTCTTGAAATTAATGCAGCAAGTGAGACAGCTTTTTAATGGTGATCAGCTTTCTTAACTCGATGCATCTTCTAAGGAGGACATTTAGTCTCAATTATGGTCTTTCCAATTATATAGTCTTTCCATGAATAAATTTCTATTTATCTATTTCTACATTTCCACTGTCCAAGAACGAATTCTGTCCATGCAGAATAAAATTTAGATACTTTGTCTCTCAGTGTTTCAAATATATATGTTATATCCTTATTTTATCATTCACTGTTGGAGTTACTAAGGCTCTGTGATCTGACCAACCTTATTTTTGAAAATCCTTGCTCAGACTTATATAAGTCTGAATACTACTCATGAGCACATGTAGGATACATTTTTCCTCATACTGTCCTCTATTCCATACTTTGTTCTAGTTAGTCACTGGTCATATTCACTTATCCTTTTTATGTCCTAATAAATTTCTTTGCAAAAATGGAACTTCCCCATATTTAGTGCATTTGGAATGTCGAGAATTTATGGGAAAAACATGGGCAAGTCATACAAAATAAGAAAGCATGGATAAATTGTGATTCTACATAGGTCGAGGGAATCTCCATATTGAGGAAATTATAAAACCTCAAGGTAGTGCGTTAAGAGCTTCAGCTTTATCTACTGAATTTGATTCATCTATTTATTTAGAAATATTTAGGGCAGCTAGGTGGTGCAGTGGATAGAGTGCTGGATCTGAAGTCAGGAGGACCTGAGTTCAAATCTGCCCTCAGACAATTAACACTTCCTGGCTGTGTGATGTTGGGCAAGTCACTTAACCCAAATTGACTCAGGAAAAAAAAAAATTAAATATTCAAAAAATGTTAATTACATTCATAAAGAATATACAAATTTAGCTAAGACACTGTCCTTGCTTCATGAAGTTTAATTTTAAAAAATGAAATTCTAATCCTATTCCTTTTCATTAAAAAAAACAATGTTTTATGTTTATATGACACATTTCCAAAAGAACTTCTCTTTAACTCCCATAGGAGTCTTCCATATCATAAAGAAATATAGTTTAGTTAAGCAAAACCAAAATAATACATTGTCCCTGCCTAATATATAGAGGGTATACAGGACCCAGCTCATAGAGAGTAGATTGTTAAATTCTCAGTGTAAACAACTACATCTTGGAAATGAGCAAATGCTGGAAACAAGGGCATGATTTCTTATTTCATTAATTGTCTAGATATAAGAAAATGATGGAGAAATTGTTAATAATGCTGATTTAACTTTAAAGTGTTATATTTTCTGAGAGCCAGTTGCTAAACACTTTCCAGCATATTCCCTGTGAATATATGCCATATTTCACCTTTAGAATCTATGATCTCTTTTGGGATGAGGACAGTGCATTTTACTGTGAGGGGAAATCAAGATTGGTCACTTGTAGGGATAAGAGTACTCCTGTCTTGTAGTTTTTTTTCCCTTTTCATTATTGTGGCCATTATATGAATTTTTCTTATGTCTGCTTTCTTTGCTTTGCATGAGTGCATATACTTTTTTCCAAGTTTCTCTGAATTCTTCATAGGTATAATTTCTCTCAGCCTAATAATAATCTGTTAATTTATTTATCACCATTTGTTTAATCATTCGCCATTCTTTGCAACCACAGAAGGTATTGCTATAATCAGTTACAGCAAATGGTGAGGTTTTGAATGCCATGGAGAAGTTCTTTTACCTTGGTGGTATACTTTCCAAGGATGATCTCATTGATAATGAGATTGATACACACACACACACACACACACACACACACACACACACACACAAACACATTGTCAGAGCTTGCTCAGTGTTTGGGAGGCTCTGAAGGAAAGTATGGGAGAGAAGTATTAGACTGACTAATAAACTAAAGGCCTACAGAGCCATTGTGCTTACTTCATTGTTGTATGCCTGTGAAACCTGGATGGTATACCAGTGCCATGCCGGGAACTGAATTGCTTCCATTTGAATTATCTTAGGTAGATTTTGAAGATCACTTGGTAGGATAAGATACCAGAACCAAGGTCCTTTTTCGAACTAAATTGCCAAGCATTCCAACTCTGCTGCAGAGAGCATAACTCCAGTTGCTGGCCATATTGTTCAAATGCCAAATGTATGCTTGCCAAAAACAAAAGATTAAATATACGGAACTTTTCTCTCCATCTTTGACTTCATTGTGGTATAAGCCTAGTTAGAGGCATCTTTGGGTCAAAGGATGTATATATGAAGTTTATTAACTTTCCTAGTATAATATCAAATTCCAAAATGGTATCTCAGCCCATTTCAATGAATATTGCTATTTATGTTTCTACTTCTTCAGGTATAATAACTCAAATTTTTATAACAACTTACTTGTAAAATACATTCCTTGCAAGTATCTAGTGAGGTAGAGGATATAAGTGTTATTATCCCCAAACTAAGCCTAATGGATGTTAAGTAACTTTTATAAATTAATAAGTCCAGACTTCAAGGATACAACCCACTGCCTCTAGGGGGACTGGGACACAGGGGGATCCCAAAAGTTTTGGGGGAAAGTAGATGACCTTGTGGATATAGTGCTGAGTCAGGAAGACCTGAGTTCAAATCTAGCCTCAGATACTAACTGACCCTGTACAAATCACTTAATCTCTGTGTTTGTCAGATAAATGGTGATAATAGCACCTATCTCCTAGAGTTGTTATGGAAATCAAATGGAGATAATGTATATATATGTACTTAGTATAGTATGTGGCATATAGTAGATACTTATTAAATGTTTTCCTTTTTTAGAGAAGTTATAAGTTTTAATAACTATTAAAATATACTATATTTTTATCTTGGTAGCTATTAAATAGCTTAATCACTTATTAAAACTTTTTAATTGGTTTTATTTATTTTTCATCTGAATTACTTTTTAAATTTTATTTTTATTTTCAGTTCCACATTATCTCCCTCCTTCCACTCCCTTCCCAACCATTGAAAAGGTAAGAAATATGATATCCATTATATATAACAGTCATATAAAATATTTCTACATTAAAGCTTAAAGTGGCACTAGGACTTTTGGGACATGCTGTATTTTCACAAATTTACAATTAGAACGACTTAGCCAGAGGATCTAACAGATTAGCTCCAGTACTTCAATTTCTATTCTGTTGCTTAGCTAGTGAGTATCTGATAGTAAAAGTCATCCTGCATATACACCCATAAATAGCTTGTGCAGTGTGGGCAATTTCCTTCAAAATCTTGTCTGAGAACTTTAAATTTAGTCCTGCTGGGCTTGTATGTTTACATTGATAAACTTAGCTCCTTTTCACAAAGCTATTCTCACTTAGTATATTTGACAGGCAGAGTCTGCTCAGAATGTGTTAGTCATCAGAAAAACATTGAATTGGAGCTGATTCATTATTGAGTCAGTGAAAAAAATGCATACTATTTCCCCACATCTTAGTATCTCTAGTAAAAAATGGGGGAAAGTATTTATTTGACTGTTTAAAAAAAAACTTGTAACCTACATCACTGAAAATGTGATAGACTTTATCGTCATCTTTCCTTTTTCACAGCAGGCAGAAGACTGAGCCTTGAAACTATGTATTTGAGAGACTGTCACGACATCTCGAATACCTTGTGCTGGTGCTGTCACCGAAAAGTCTGGCTACATTCTGAGGAGAACTGCTTCCATGACAGGAAGGTGCAGTCTCAGGACTGAGATGAGTATAAAGCCAGAAGGGGCACACCATGCATAGATATACGACGATCAAGCAGCTTGGTGATGGAACCTACGGCTCTGTCCTCCTAGGAAGAAGTATTGAGTCTGGAGAGCTAATTGCCATTAAAAAGTAAGTTTGACAGATTCCCTACTGATGGCAAGATCTCTCCCCTTCCCACCAATGCCAGTTTCCATCCTGATTTGTGCAAGGTAGGAGTTCTGAGGTTCCTTGGTGCATTTGAATTTGGAATCAGTTCTAGGTTTGAGTCTTGGTTCTACCACTTAGTGACTATGTGATTTGAAACACTTACTTCCCAATTCTGGGTCTCCTTTTCTTCATCTATAGAACAATAGGTGTCAAATGGATTTTCTTCCATGTTCTTCCCAGCTTTAAATATTATGATTCCACAACTGTGTGTGTTCAAAGTTCTTAATCCTATACCTCTTTTTTCCCATCTACAATATTAATCAACCAATCAATCAATCAGTGATCAAAAAACATTTATGAAAGATTTACTATGTTCCAGGCATTGTGTTAAAAGCTAGGAATGCAAAGAAAGGAAAAGAAAAAACTTCTGCCCTCAAGTTACTAACCTGCTAATGAGGGAGACTATATGGAAATAGTTATAGACATACATATAAGATATCTGCAGTGTAAATAAGAGGTATCTCCTAGATCACAGAAATAGAATCATAAAATGTCAGAGAAGGAAGGTACCTCAAAGACCACACTTTGTGCTTAGCCAAGAATTCCCCTCTATAACATAGTCAAGAAGTAGTCATTTAGCCAGCCCACCCCCCCTTTTAGACTGCTTTTATTATTAACCTCTGATTCAGCCTTAGCAGTGACTTTATATATTAAGTGACAATTGACTTTGGGATGCTTAGTGGGATTAGACTTAAGGATATCCTGTGTTGCTTAATGCCTTCTGATTTCTTAAAGGGTTCCATACTCCATGCTTTCCTTTAATTCCATGAGGATTGTAAAGTAGATACTGTAAGATGGTTATGATCTTCATTGTACAAATGAAATAATTGAGACAGCATAGTAAAATACATAGGAGATTTAGGTTGTGCTTTTAACTAAGCTACTAGCTAGTGACTTTGGACAATTTTGCTTAGCTTCTAAGTACTTCAAGTTTCCTCAGCTTCTAATGGGGTTAATTCCACAAGTAGTTGAGTGGTAGAGAATTTCTGCTGATCAGATGGGATGATAAATTTTAAATTTTTTAAGTGTTATGCAGATACAAAGCATTACTTTTATCCTAGGATGGAGGTATTTCCAATAGGATATATGGCCCCAAATAAATTTTGACCTTCCTCTTAAAAAAATTGCAAATAAAGATTGATTTTAGGGCAAGTAGGTGGCACAGTGGATAGAACACAGAGCATGGAGTCAGGAAGACTCCTCTAACTGAATTCAAATTTGACCTCAGACACTTATTAGCAGTGTAACCCTGGACAAGTCACTTAACCCTGTTAGTTCCTGTTACCTCATCTGTAAAATGAACTGGAAAAGGAAATGGCAAGCCATTCCAGTATCTTTGTCAAGAAAACCCCAAATGGGCTCATGAAGAGTTGTACATGAGTGAAAACAATTGAACAGTGTATATTTTCACCAAACTATTATTGATTGGGTAAGTAAAATTGTATATTTAACCAAATTATTTATAAATTTTCTTATTTGCAATAATTTCCAAAATCCTTTGGTATACCTAACACCTTGTTATTCACACATTTTGAGAACCACTTATAACAGTTATTTAGCTGTGTGACCTTGGCTCCATCTGAAACCCAAAAGTAATAGTTGTTTTGGTACCTGCCTTCTTCCCAATATTTTTGCAAAGTTCAAATGAAGTAATGTGTGAAAATTGCTTTGCCAGTCTTAAAACTCTGTATAAATTACAAACATTACAAGAGG
The DNA here is from genome assembly GCF_048593235.1 of Sminthopsis crassicaudata. Taxonomy (NCBI): domain Eukaryota; kingdom Metazoa; phylum Chordata; class Mammalia; order Dasyuromorphia; family Dasyuridae; genus Sminthopsis; species Sminthopsis crassicaudata. The sequence goes on from NC_133620.1 coordinate 263,442,557, forward strand.
TAAATGATGGAGAGTAATATTCAACCTCTGCCATTAACTATCATTCTAGCGGTATTACTAGGTAAGTCATTTTACATCCAGATAATGTCTTGTTACACAGTTTCAATTAAAATAATGAAGATAAAAGTGCATTGGCAAGTAGGAAGGACAATACAAATACAAGTTACTACTATTTAATTGTAAGAATTCTTTTGTCCTTCCCCATACTATAGAAGACAGATTAAGACCAGGATAGAAAATCTGTTTGTAGGATCATAGATTTAGAGCTGAAAGGGAATCTCAGAAACCATCTATTCCTATATGCCTATCCTTTCATTTTACAGATAGGAAAACTGAAGCACATGGATGTAAGGTGACCTGCACAAAGTCATATCATTTAGTGGGCATCAGAGGTGGATCTACACTCCAGCCTGAGTTTAGCTCCTGATACATAGTTTCTTGAATGTAGTTTGTTACAGAGGATTGAAGAAGACTGGGTTGCAGTCCCCACTGAAATAAGTTGCATTTTCCCTCTCTTCCATAAGTGATTCGACATATTAGGAATTCTGTTGGTAGATTCAAAATGAGAGCCAGCTGCTTTGTTGGAGTAGACCTCAAACTTCTTCCTTCCATAGACCACAAAAAGAATTGGAGGCTCTCAGGGAAAGAATTACACTGGGACTTTGTTCCACTGGGGGTGGCATAAATCCTGGTTACTCAAGAGAGTTCTTTGTAAATATTTCTGGAGCACCATTTAAAAAAAAATCTTATAAAAAGACTTACCAACTGCACCCCTATGAACTTACCCTCAGAAGAAACAAAAATAGGCTTTTAGATAGTGAGGATAAGGAGAATGTTGATGATAAATGTAAGAAAAGAAAGAGGGAAATAGGTAGGTTAATGTTTATTTCTATAATCCCCACCCTAGGGACTTTTTCTTATGATTTAGTCTCTTCTTAGTTTCTTTATTTCATGTTATAAAAGAATTATGATCTTTGTACTCTCAGAAGCTCCTTGAAAACAGGGATCTTTTTCTTCATTTTTTGGTAAATCCCTCATTGCTCAGGGTGGTGCCTTACACAAGGCAAGGAACCTTTTTATCATGGAAAATATAAAATTAGATTTTTAAATCTTCACACTTTAGAATCAGCATTCTAGGATTGTTTCCTGCCTGAGTGGTGGTAGGACTGTCACTTAGTTATGTCTAATTATAATTATAATTATAGCTTGTGGGATGAAAAAAAATCTAAAGTTCACCTTTAAAATGAAACCTAGGAATTGGAGAACTTCTATCAGAAGGAAAAATTCTCAGAGTTTTGAGTGGTACTGAGAAAATTAAAGGTCAGTTATTTCCCCTAGTTTTCTATCAATAAATGTTTGTTGAATGAATGACTAAATGAATGAGGAGGAGTGGAGTAGAGTACTGGAAGAAGGAAAGAAAGGTTAAAATATAACATCCTTCAGTAAAGCATTCGGTAGCTTCCCTTCTTCTTTTCTGCTTTTGTATCCCTTGACTTAACCCATAGATCAGAGATGATGGAAGCCAACTTTGTAAGATATAGTGGGATAAACAATGTTATTTGACCTCAGAAGTCTTGAGTTCAAATCTTGTTTGTCACTTACAACTTGCTTGAATATGGCCTGTGTTCTAAGCCTCATTTTCCTTATCTGAACTCAGACACTACTTACTGTAAGGTAGTTACTATAAAGAAATAAGCCACTTAACTCTGTCTGCCTAAGTTTTCTTCTGTGTAAAGTGAGGAAAATAATACTACTTACCTCCAAAGGTTGTGAGAATAAAATATTTGTAAACTGTTTTGAAAACATTAAAGCATTATGTAAGCGATAGTTACTATTATCATGATTAAATATCTATTTCTTAGTCTTATTGAAGAAAGGAAGAAAAAAGTTGAGATATAAAACTGAGAGAGATAATGATGATCTCTTAATTTTGAGTGCAATCAACATTGTAAAAATTCTTCTAATCATGTTTTGTTGTTCTTTTTTTTTTTAACTATAGAAATTTTTCCTTTAGGAATAGTTATACATAAATTTAATTCCAAAAGTTAATTTAATCATTTTCCCCCCCATGTTAGCTATGATTAGATTTTCTAATTAAATTCTTCCACCAAGGAAGAAAACACAATTTGTCAAACTGATGCTAGGGTGAGTGAAGATCTAAAAATCAAATGTATTTTTTATCTTATAAAGTCATCAACAAACATTGCTCAACTTTTTTTTATGATTTAAGATACATGATTTTAGTTATCAATCAATTTTAAGATATGGTCTTCAATTAAAGTTGTAATCCTGATCACTGTTCTGTAGGACTTCGTCAAAAAATTGCTGACTTAAGCCTATTATAGAGTGGAAAATAGAAATTTCAGTTTTTAAACGCCATCAGATTATATTGTTTGCCTTTCGTTTTCATATAGGACCTGACATTAGGGAAGTGATGCTCTGACATGCCAGTGAATTGGATTTAAGTGAGGGAGGTCTGTGCAAGGTCACCTGTCTCACTTTCCCCTCCAGAGCCATCTAGGTCCAGTGGCAAAATGTAGATCAGAATGTCTGGAGATGGCCCTGGATGCAATGCGAGACTTTTGCCTTTTTAAACTAAGGTCTTCAACAGGTCTCAGTTTTACTGAGTCCATACCCATTCAATAATTAGGGCTAGGTAGCAATTGAAGCAAAGCATCTCTTCTTTCACCTAGTCCAAAAATTAAAAATCTAAATAAATAAATAAATCATGTTTACTGACATTTAATTGTATGACCTTGAGCAAATCCCCAGACTTCAGTATTTTTAATGGCAAAATGAGGGAGTTGGAATTAATGACTTCTAAAGTTCAGTTCTATATTTGTGATCTTTCAACCTTATAAATTTCTTTGAGCTTCAGTTTTTTCATCTGTAAAATGGAATGATATACCCATGGTATATCTTCTGTAGGGCTATTGTAAGGACTAAGATTTTAAAGAATTTTTTAAAAGAGCTATGAAAATATCAATTATTATTATCATCATTGTTTATCATTCTCATAAGATCAAGAATGTAGAGTTGAAAGTCACCACAGAGACTATTTTATCAAATCCTTTCCTTTTACAGATGAGACATTGAGACTCAAGGTCACACAGGTGTTTTTTGTTGTTGTTGAGTCATTTCACCCTATGACCCCATTTGGGTTTTTTTGGGGGGCAGAGATACACAAATGGCTTGTTATTTCCTTCTCCAGCTTGTTCTACAGATGAGCAAACTGAGACAAATAAGGTTAAATAATTTGTCCAGCGTCACCTGGCTAATAAACCTCTGAGACCAGACTTGAACTCTGGAAGAATCTTTTTGACTTCAGGCCTAATGCTCCATCTACCTAGTTGTCCTAGGTAGATTATTTACTAGGTATAATTACTGACACATTTACATTTACATTTATTGGGTAGATCACTTTTGTTGCATTCAGTAACAGTGAACAGATATCCTGAAGTAGTTCACGTTTTTCATATCCTTCACTATGGCTATTATTATTCCTTGTACATAGAGGATGTTTGACAAATATTTGTTTATTTCATGTGAAGTAACAGTGAAATAAGAGCTAAGATAGTGTTTATAGAGATTGAGCTTGACAGGATAGCTACTGCCTTCCACCTTGTCTACAGACTGTTTAGAATGAAGTAATCAATGGTTTGTGTCTTCAGATCAAACTTTGCTTTTGAAATATAAGTGTACATTAAGCTAGTAAGATAGACTTGGTGACTAGAGGGCCTGGGTTTAAATCAAATCTAAAAAAATTGCTAATTATAAGACAGCTAGATGTAGCTAGAGTAGACCTGGAATCATGAAGAATTCAGTTAAAAGTTTAGCCTCAGATGCTTACTGGCTTTGTGATTCTGGTCAAATTATTTAACCTTTGCCTGCCTTAGTTTCTTTTTCTGTAAAAAGGGGATAACCAAACAGCCTACCTTCCAGGGTTGTTGTAAAGATAAAATGAGGTGATGTTTGTAAAATGCCATATTAATTCTATCTATTGTAGTTAGTTGTATGACCATGGGCAATTTATTTAATTTCTCTGTGCCTCAATTTTCTCCTCTTGTAAAATGGAATGGGAGTTGGACTTTATGGTTTTCCGAGTCTATCTTTATGATCATAAGAAAGAGTCTGAGAGATTGGAGAAAGAAAAAAAAAGCTTACATATATAATGTAGAAAGTCCCACATCTGATTTCTCTTTGCTACAGACATATTACTTTTAAAATCATGTTAAAAAAAAATACAAGGATGTAATTTAAAAAACATTTGCTAAAAAAAAAAAAAAAAAAAAAAATTGATAAATACCTACTGTGGACAGTCTGGGATACATGCTAGAGGATGTATAAAGTTTAGATAAAATATAATCTCTTAATTCTAAGAGCTGAGAGTCTAGTAAAAGACAATCTGAACATCCACACAGAAAGCTAGTTACAAGATATGTTATCTAATAAGGGTCCCAGGAACAAGAGTCCTGGGAATAGCAGTACCCTCTTCCCCTTTACTTCTTTGCTTCTAGTCTGACTCCCAGGGGAGCAACACTTGTGGAGAATAGGCCCATCATTTCTGTTGCCACCCAACACCAACTACCAGACAACTGCCTCTAGTGGTGTTGGCAAGCCATCTTGGCTAGAGCAGCAAGGAGTCCTTGGAGAGAGACAGGAATGGCATTTGCATCAAATTATTACTCATGATAATATATATATATATATATATATTTTTTTTTTTTTTTTTTTTGAGGCTGGGGTTAAGTGACTTGCCCAGGGTCACACAGCTAGGAAGTGTTAAGTGTCTGGGATCAGATTTGAACTTGGGTCCTCCTGAATTCAAGGCTGGTGCTCTATCCACTGCGCCACCCAGCTGCCCCTCATGATAATATTTAGGGTTTTCTTGGCAAAGGTACTGGAATAATTTGTCTTGAGAGGCAAACAGGGTTAAAAGTGACTTGTCCAGGGTCACATAGCCAGTAAGTATGTGAGAATAGATTTGAATTCTCCCCATCTCTAAACCCAGTGTTCTATCTACTGTGCTACCTAGCTATCTATAATATGTAGGTTTTCTCTACTAATCTTAGACCCATGCTAAACAACAGGGCTTAGATTTTTTCTACTTGTGACCCTTTTTTGGCCTGAGATATTTTAATATGACCCTAGGTATATAGGTATATAAAATAGGTATACAAATCAAACATTTAATGATAATAAATTGTAATTTCACAACCTCTACATTCAGTTGTGAGATCCCATGTGGGTTCTTAAATCACAGTTTAAGAAATTGGGTTATAGAATATCACCTGTTTTCACTATAATTCATACATTATCTTGGTAACATTAACCTAATTCATTGAGATAGTATGAAGATAAGATTAATTTATGATTATAGTCAAAACTAAAGCTGATTTAAACTATTTGATTTTGTTAAAGACTTACTAAAATCTTTGCCTTGGTCAGTAAATTAAAATCATAAATGCTAAGAGCTGGAAGGGACTTTAGAGGTCATCCTCCTTATATAACAGATGGGCAAAATCATCATTGGAAATTCTGTCACCAGGGGAAAATTCAGTTGGTGGGTGTTGAGGGAGAATAATTTTCTTAGTTGAATGAAGTCATACAGACAATCCCCAGAAACTCCTAGGAATAAGCAGATGGTATGGGTGTAAACCACAGCATTGAGATGGAAGAGAGATTAGAACCCTATGGCTTTTTGTAGTATCTGTGTAGTGCCATAAGGAAGTGTGTCCCTTTGGTATTAGCGTCCTAGAACAAAGTCATAGCTACCATACCCTAGTTATTGCTCTGTAGATGAAAAAGTTGAGGCCCTTGGGACTTAAGTGCTTTGGTAAAAGTTGTAGAGCTACTTAGTTACAGAGCTGAAACTAGTACCTACATTTCCTGCCTTGTCTAGTTCACCTCACTGTGCTATATTATATCTCTTTATGTACTTTGTGGCATAGAATATAATTAATTGATAGGCCTTAAGATGCAATATAATTTAGAGCGATATAGAATGATGAGATTGTTTTGTAGATTTCCATTGGGTAGAAAGGACAGTCAAATTTATCCAGTTTGTAGTAAAAAAAAAAAAAAAAAAAAAAAAAAAAAAAAAACAACCTGATTTTTTTTATGAAGCATAGATAGATATTTGTTCTCACTAAATACACTGCTGTTCCTTTCTTCTCTTCTTAGGATGAAAAGAAAGTTTTATTCCTGGGAGGAATGCATGAATCTTCGTGAGGTTAAGGTAATTTTTTAAAATATATGAACAAATCTTTTGTGTTAATGACTAATTTTCAACAGTTTGTCTATATAAACTAGAGTATTGTATTATAATCTACAGTAATAAATGAATTCTCACTGAGCACAAAGCCCCATCCCTATGTAAAAATTTTACTATATAATAAACTAAACACATTAGTTCATTGGATTGTTGGAATGCTTATAGATAGTTTTTAAATGAAGGTTTATTATTAATATTTATGAAAACTTGTTGTCAGGATGTATAGATATTTTTCTTTTTTTCCAACTAAACTCTTCATATCTCTTTTTTAGTTTTTCCTCTCTTCCTCTAATCCTTTACCGTTTTCCTTCTCCAAAATGACTTCCTGTAAAATATAATCATAATCAAAATAAGTATGTATTAAACTTTTTATAATAGCATTTCTTATTTTGGGCTTTTTTCCCCTTTATTTTTCCCTTTTCTAAGTGAAATCCCTGATTCAAGCACTCATTTGTATCAGAATAGTTAGCAACTCATTTTTTTTTTCTTGCCAAATTAGCTTTTCTATAAGTTACCCGATTTAAAATGAAAATTATGCTTCTGTTATCCAGTTTCTTAGCTTGTTAAGTTCACAATATACTTGTCTTGACATAACTATATATACATCTCTATGTATTTCCTTTAAAGTGTGCAGTGGGTGGAGGAGGAAGTTAAATCCAAAGCCATGTAATATAAAAAATTGTCAGTACAAAGTTCACCAAGGTGAAATCAAGTATTCTCCAAGTACGTTTTTTCATAGAAAGGAAATTGTGCTGGAACCCCTTCTTTGCTAGAATGAACCTACAGAAACTTTCTTAGCATGACAGAATTAATTCTCAAATAGTTTTAATTTTTTAATACATACACAATTCCTATTTTGATATTATAATCTTTTCCTGATCCTTCAACATGCACACTGGCAGTGATTGGTTAGTGGCAATGAAGAAAAAAAAAAAGAGAAGTCCTTTCTGCTGTTTCCCTCCCTAAACCTTCATCTAAAACTGAAAGTCTCCAACTACAACTTCTACCCAACCTCACTACCCTATGCTGATTGGAAGCAGAAAGAGAAAAGAGAAAACATGAGATGTGAAAGACAAGGGGGGAAACAAGTCCTGTTGTATCATTTCTCTTTTACTCTCTCTGTCCCTCATTTTTTTCTTCCCTACTCCATGTTCTACACTTACATGGATGTCTTCTAGGCATTTGAAACTCAACAAGTCCAAAACCTGCTTATCCTTCTGACTTTTCTCTGTGATGCCATCATTCATTCATATTCTACTTTGTATCTGGGAACCTTGTCCCTCAAAAACCTTCCAAACTCTTCACAAACCCTTCAAACTCTAGGAGCTTAAAAGTGGGAAGGTCTTGCTTCAATTATCCAGATACTGGAGTAGGAGTTAAAATGAAGATTCATTCATTCAATGTTACCAATGTACAGATAACACTGTGCTTAGGGAAATACAAAATATCAATTAAACATAGGAAGATAATAGTATTGCCTTCTAATAACTTATGGTCTCATAGAAGGATAAGATACAAACACATTAGAAATTTACAAAGCAAATTGCTATATAAGGGGTCATTATCATCTAGGAGGATCAGAGAAGGCTTTTTGAGGCAATTAGCTTTTGAGATGAAGTTTAAAAGAAGATAGAAATTCAACAAAAAGAGTGGAATAGACATGCCAGAAACAGGAATAGAGCAGAGCATAAACAGTGAGAAGAAAGTATAAGAGAGTATATTAGATGAGGAAAAGAAGAAGTAATAGAAGAGAAAAAGGATAGACATTAACAGTAATGGAAATGAATAAAACGAGACAAACCTTGAAAGCTTGTGTGGTACTAAATTGTGGAGACCCTAGAGCATAAGGCAAGAGGATTTTCAACTTTTTTTTAGGTTGTCATAGAGGACCAAAGAACACTGAACATTTTTTAACATAAGAATGACCTAGATCTATTTAGTAAAAGAAGAAAAAAATGATTCTGATAGAAAAGTAAAGAATGAGCTAGAGGAAAAAGGGAGTAGAGATATATTTGTCATAACACTTTTATGATAAACTCAAGAGCTTACAATAAGTTTGAGACAATAGAAATAGTGAAGAGTAAAACAAAGTGAGAGATGACCACTGAGATTTTGTTCATTTTATTTTCATTTTAATAAGCATTTGTTTTTCCCATGTATCCCAACTTATAAGGAAAAAATAAAAGTAAGACTCATATAGCAAATATGCATAGTCAAGCAAATAAATTCCCATATTAATGGTGACCCAAAAAATATATCTCATTCTGCCCTCCTGAAATGACTTACCACCTTTTTGTCAGGAAGTAGGTAGCAAGCTTCATTATCAGTCTTGTAGAATCATGTTAGTTTTTGCATTGATCAAAGAGTTTTCAAAGTTCTTCTTACAATGCTAATTGGCTATATAATGTTGATACAATGTAACTATATAAATTATTCTCCCAGGTCTGCTTACTTCACACTGTATCAATTCACAAAGTTGTCTGGGGTTTCTCTGAAACTCTCTCTTTCTATGTTTCTTAAATAATTCATTGGAAACAGTATTCCTAAACTGCATTTATAAACTACAATTTATTTAGCCATTTCCAAGTTGATGGGCACTCCCTTAGTTCCCAATTCTTTGCCACTACAAGAAGAACTTCTAAAAATGTATTCGTGTGTATGGGTCCTTTAACTCTTTCCTTGTTCTACTTGTGGTATAAGTCTAGTGTTGGTAATGCTGGGTCTAAGAGAATGCAAAGTTTGATGACTCTTTAGGCATAGTTTTCAATTGTTATTCAGAATCACTGGACCAATTCTACCAACATATTTGCCCAACCATGGACTGGGGCAAATTGTGGATTTGAGGTTCATTTGCTTATTGGTGGTTTTGGAGCTGTGAAAGGGAGTGAGAGTGAAAAGAGAGTGTATATAGAAGAGAACACAGTGAAAGGGTCCGGGGAAACAGAACTGTGGAGAAAGTGAAGGGAACAGAGATGAAGCAATGAAGAGTGTTATAACTCTGAAGCCAATCCATCAATAGGAGCCTACTATGTGTCAAACACTTATTACTTCCTGGGGTTGAAACAGTTTCTGTATTGAAGGGAGTTTGATTCTTTCAGGGAAGATATTACATATACACATATATGTGGATGTGGATGTGGATAGACAGGCAGACAGATAGCTGTATAGATAGATACATAGATAGCTGGTTGGATGGACAGACAGAGATAAATAAATGGATGGATGATTAGGTAAGTAGGGAGGTAGATAGATGGATGGATGGGGATGAGTGGGTGGATAGACAGACAGATAGCTGGATGGATAAATAGATCAATAGATAGGTAAACAGATAGATGGTGGATAGGTGGGTAAGTGGACTGACAGACAGACGGATGGATAGATAGATAGGTAGAGAGACAAACAGACAAGCAGATAGATAGATAGATGGAGGGATGGAGGGAGAGAGATTGTGGAGAACAACTAATACAAAGGCAAGAAGACAGAAGCATCATGTGTGAGAAATAGCAAAAAAGTCAGTTTGACTGGGCCTAGAGTGTAGAATAAGCCCAGGATTGGGGACCAGATCTATAATTTCATTCATATGAGAAACTGTCAGATAAGAAACTAACTTTACTAATGAAGGTCAGCACATTTTCTGCAACTTTTATCTATGAACAAGCATTTATTAATCACCTATGAGAACATTGTCTTATAATATACTTAGAGCATTGAGAAGCTAAGTCAGTTACCCAAGATTATATAGCCAAGACATGTCAAAGATGGAGTTTGAGCTCAGAAAAATGTATAATGCATATAAAGTAAGGTGGGGTCTGGTTGTAAAAGGTTTTGAAAACTAAACAAAGGTGTGTGTATGTGTATGTGTGTATGTGTAATTTGTATGTATTTATTCAGCTATTAGAGCGGAAGGAGTACATTCCAGACAGTGCAACGACTCAAAGATGGAGAATAAATGCAAATATATCTCTCAAATTATAAAGAGAATATATACAATATAGTACAAGGTAGTTTGGGAAAGAGAGACTAGTGATTATGGGAATCAGGAAAGGCTTCATGAGAAAGGATATGCATAGTGCCCTCCTTTCTTCTTCATCCTTTATGCATTACTTCCTTCTACCTACACTTTTCAATCTTATCAAACTTTTCTCTGTTTCTTAGCCAGACATTCCATCTTCCATTTGAATATAATAAATTCCTTGATAGATAGTTTATACTTTGCATTCTTATTCCCAGTGCTTGGCACAAAGCAGGTGCTTAATAAAAATTTTTTTGAGGTTTTTGTTTGTTTTTTTACTCTTTGGTCCAGTACCAAGTGCTATTTTTTACTAGATAAAAACTTGTTGTTATTAATGATAGCTAACATCTGAATAGTCCAGAGTTTATCAAGCTTGACAGAATTCTTTAAAAACAGTGAACCTTTTCTTAGAAGAAGCCCCATTTGAAAATAAATGACCCATGCCCTTGATGCAATTTTTCTACTCTGTGTTCTATGCCCAAAACAGCCCAGTCTCCCAAGGGGAGGAGGGACTTCCGTCCTGGAAATAGTATTCAGGAGAGTTGTATGAGTGCACACATATGCGTAAATGCACACACAGACACACATATACACACACACACACACATTTGTGTGTGTGTATATACATGTGGATGACATTGGATATAATGCTCCCAAGCATTAGTTCTTCTCAAAACTTTAATTTTGTAAGAACCATTCTCTTCAGCTTAAATAAGCAATCTTAGCTTAGGAAGTTCCCCTCAAGGACAGTTCTTTGCTTGAAAAAAACTTTGTCCATGACTTCATTTGTCTCTGAATTAATTTTTCTTTGGACTGCCTCACTATTCTGAAATGATAGGTTTATTGCTTATGATATGTTTTAAGCCAACAAGCAGAAAAAAAAAATGATTAGAAACAGTGAAGGGATTCAATAGTCATTTGCAAATTGGCATTGTTTATGCCTGTTACCCATGGAGCACAAGGAAACCAACCCAGGAAGGAGGTAGAATCAGCCAGCCAGTTCATGGCATTCCATACAGGAGGAGCAGATTGAGCCAAGCATATGAGGGTGAACTGCCAGGAAAGTAAGTACCTTGGCAAGAGTTTGTCTTTTAGGGATCAGGCCTCAAAGGAGAGTGGTTTTGCTTTTAAAAATTTTGTTCTTGTAAAAAAAAAAATAATAAAATTTTGTTCTTATTCACTAACCACCTTTTGCTTCATTTCCCAACTAATAATAATACAAGTACCATCTCTACCCAAGTGCTGAACCCTGGATGTCTCTCTTATTACCAAGTTTCTTTTTGTCTTCATATCTCTTTTATTTCAGTATTTTCTTCAGGAAAAAAGTTCTGAATTTCTCCTTTTTCTTAGTCAGAATGACAGAGCCAGCATGACATAGTGGAACAGGGACCCACAACTATGAATCAAAGAGATCTGAGTTCTAGTGTGGCTCTATCACTAACTGTGAAAACTTGTAAGTCATTTTTATCATCTGGACTTCAGTTTCCTAATCTGGAAAGTGAGGGATTTGGATAACCAAATATTCCCTTTGGTCCCTTTCAATTACGATATTCTATGATAACTAAGGGGGGGAAATCCAGTGTACTTCAAAACGTTATTATTAATACATTTGATCCTCTTCTGTTAGGGAAAAAAAAAACAACTGCAAAAACACTAAACTTTTTTTTATTTAAAGGATTTATTCAGTTGGCCAAGATTAATTTGTTTTGGCTTTCTTCAAAGAGGACCAAATCCAGAAAAAAATAGAAAATTAATTTATCTGACAAGTTTTAGTTGACTTGTTGCTATCTTACGAGGCTACTTCTGATAAAAAAAAATTAGTTTTAGTTTTCATCATTAAACCAAACTGAATGGCTAAACAAGCAGAAGACTGTACATTGTATTCTAAGCTATTCTACTATTCCTGATCACTTGATCCCCTCAAGAACGCATCTGAACCAATCTGCCAACATGAGTGCCTTCCCTTTATTCTCTTAACCCCCTTCTCAGCTATTACACATCTTAACTGCTTGACTGATCACACTGTTTTTGAGTTAGATAACAATAATTAATTCTTCAGTGAAAGATCATGTGGCCCTAATGGCTGTGTCCTGCTATTACCTCCAAGGTCCTCTTCCTCCCAAGATCCCTATTATAAGAGTCATCCAGGGGGTTAAATTGCATCAAGTGCTGAATTTTGGAAAGAAAAGAATTCAAATCTTGCATTAGATCCTGGCTGTGTGACCCAGGCAAATAATATAACCTCTTTTGACCTCAGTTTCCTCATTTGTCATAACACCTATCTCATAGGATTGTGAGATTCAATGAGATAACCCATGTAAAAGCTCTTTGTAAATCTTAAAGCACTGGATCAATGCTAGCTTTTATTAGTACTGTCATTATTATTGGACCTATGGATATAATCTAAGAAGCCTGGAGCTTATCAGCTGCCTTAGTTATTAACTTTAGGAATTTCTGGACCTTTCTATCCATCCTGAAGCCAGACTTTCTTTTACATGTGGTCTCTTTCAATTAGAACTTGAGCTTCTTGAGAATAGGGATTGTCTCATTTTTTATTATGTTTGTATCCCTAATACTTATCATAGCACTTGGCACATAGTATTTTAAAAATAATTTTCATTAATTCATTCTCTTATTAACTCATTATTGTCTGTTTCTTCTGCTTTTGCTGCTTTTTCAGGCAAGTGGTTTCTCTCATGTCACTCTAGAGTCATGTAAGCTCTCTGTCTCTATCACTCTGTCTTTCTGTCTCATCTCTTTTTTCTTCCTTTCTTCCTTTTTTTCTCTACCTCCATCCTTTCTTCTTCCCCTACAGTTCTAAGTGTTTACTGCATGCTTCATAGAACTTGGGAAGGGGCAGCACAGTACATGGAATAAAATACACAGAGGAAGATGGAGGAAGACTTAAGAATCTGGCCATCTGCCTTGACCTCATTCAGCCATTCCTACTTCAAAGTATATGCAAACACTTAGCTAATGATCTCAGCAGGAAGCAGCTGCCATATCTGCAGCTGGGGGAAAAAAAGGCAGCTTTCTTTATTGGCTTTTCTCTAGTTATTTCCAGATTCCTACATCTGGAAGCAGTCACATAAGCTCATAATGCGATGCTTGGTGTATTGTTTGGCATATAATAATGGGTATTCTGTAGTGGTTAAAGACAAAGTAAGTATTTTACAGTATAAATTGTCAAAATCTTTATTCCAAAGAAGGTTATTAATGATTTCCAAGAAACATTTCCTTCAAAAAATGCCCATTTATAATAATAACCAAACTCTATAAATAGTGTTTTTGTGGCTAAAGAATTGCAGCAAGAATTCTTAACCTTTGCTCCAGAATTTTGATTTTAAAAATATTTTGATACTATATTTAATATAATTGAATTATTTCATAATCCTATGTACTTTATACATTTCAAAATATTATTCTGAGAAAGGGGTCCATAGGCTTTACCAGACTGCCAAAGGGATCTGTGTCACACACAAAATAAGGTTAAAAAAAAAAAAAAGCCTTAAAATATTCTTAAGATAGGGTACCAAGATATATTGGATTTAAGTCAGAAAGGGCTGGATTCAACACATATTTTAATAGTTGTTTATGTGACCACAATTAAGTTACTTCTTTTAACATTAGATTTTTTTTCCTAATTATTATTTTGAAATTGACTCTCTCTGTTTTATCTAGACTACAAGTTCAACGACCAGTCCAGGGACTCAATCCTAATATTGATCATCTATAGAAGCTTTAAACTGCTCTGTTTCTATGGATTTGTCCTTTCTTACGTGGCCTGGCTTCCTTATGTACACTTATCACATGGGTACCAGATTTAGTGTCAGCACCAAACAGCCTTTACTATGCTGCAGCTCAAAACTCCTGAGCTCAAGTGATCCACCAGCCTCAGCCTCCCTTACCTCCACCCTCACTAATTTCCTTATTTGTAAAATAGCGATAATATTTGTATTACCCATCTTAAAGATTCAAATGAGATATGTGTGATATGTAATCTTTAAAGCTTCTTATAAATGTTAGATGTTAATAAGTAGAAGATAAAAGATTTTATTTTTCTAACCAAATCCTTCCTTTCTTTTTTTTCTAGTCTTTAAAGAAGCTGAACCATGCCAATGTAGTGAAACTGAAAGAAGTTATCAGGGAAAATGATAATCTTTATTTTATTTTTGAATACATGAAAGAAAATCTTTATCAGCTAATGAAAGAAAGGTACAGTTTGGGAAATTTGTTATAGAAAAGCTGCTTTACTTTTCTCTGCTTTTGCTTGGTTAGTAATCAATCAATCAGCATTTCCTAAACATTTCCTATTTGACAGGTGTTGTGCTGAGTGCTTTATAGAGACTATGTCTCTTGCTTCTCTTTCTCCCTTTTAATAGCTAAGTTACTTAAACTTATGAAACTTCCTATTATTTGAAAGACTTAAGATGAAACCAAGATTGTGAAATCCTGGTTAGCATCCTGGATACCTTAGAATCAGCCAGAGTCAGGAAAAGCAAAAGTCCTTGGTCTTTATTCTTGGTCTTTAAAGGTAAAAGTGAAGGGAATGGACACAAGCTTTCCACAACCTCCCCACTCCTTGTCCACTGCAAAAGTGACTCTGGCTTGTCTTACTCCACCTCCTAATCCCTCCTACAATTATCTATATACAACAAAAGATCGAACCAGCACAGAATAGTGGGAAGGGCCATTTTCAAAGCATATGCTAATGGAGTATTGGCCAGTGGGTAATTAGCCTTAAGTATTTGGTTGTCTGATTCCAGTGCACCTACTCAAGAGTTTCAGCCCTTTACAAAGATTATACAGGAAAAGACTCAAGATGCCATAATAAATGTCCACTTTAAATGGACTGTTCGCTAGTGATTATTCAAAGGATATAATCCAAAGGAACATGTCATTATTCCCAAGAGAGTAAGCACAGCTTTATTTCCTTAGAGACTACATACATCCAAAAGTACCCTCAAATTCTTTCAATTTATTCATTGTTAACATATCTAGTTTGATAAAAAGAAATTTACTTACTGTGCTGATCTTAGGTAATAATAATTCTTAAGGCATCCAGGAACTTTTTTTGTGTCAAGAATTCTCTATCCATAGTGGTAAAAGTAATCTTCCATTCTTTTCTAATTTGTTTGTGACATAGCCTTTTATGCCTAGATTCATTTGGAACTTTTTGCCATATTAAAATGAGAGATGCCTTCAGCTTAATTTCTCTCAGATTGCTTCCCAAAATTTTTCTTGACAGACTTTGTTGAGTAATAAATCCTTATCCTAATGATTTGTGGTCTTGGATTTAGTGAACACTGCTCCTGTGTTTCCATTGCTTATGAATCTTGCATACCCAATTTATTTTACTTATCAAATTTTCTATTTAAAAATTTTATTTAATTTATTCTGAACTTTAAAAAATAAAAATAATTCTTTTCTGAACTTTAAACACCCAATATTAGTATCTCTATATACAAAATAGAATGTAAAACTGTGAATCTGTTTTATATAACTTGCTATTCCTTTTAAGTATACAATAAATCCAACATATAACTTTCAGAATTGCCCTGCTTATTTTTTCCATCCTTCTATTCTCTCCTAAACATTGTAAAAACATGCTATAATTATTCTATTTTCTTTTCTTTTCTTTTCTTTTCTTTTTTTTAAATTTTTCTTTGGCAACCCTATAACCTTTCTAATTCTTTTAATTAGTATCAAATTGTTTTGGTGACTACTGTTTAATTGTATAGTTTAAGATCTGTAACCTAAAAGTTACCCTGGAGATTTTTGATGTTTTGTTCTTCTAGATGGATTTTTATATAAAGTAATTCTTTTGTAAAGTTGTTTATATACTGTCATCATTTTTATTATCTTGGCATGGCCCAAACATAAGTAATTAATTTTTATTCAGATTATTTAAGTAATACTTTATTTCTTTAAAAGTTTTTATAGTTATATTCATGTTCAAAAGTATTATTTTGTAGATTTATTTTATATCCTGCTACTTCACTGAAGTTAATTAGTTCAATTAATTTTTAGTTGAATCTGAATTCTATAGATAAATCATCCTTCATCTGCATAAAGTGAAATATTTGTATTTTTCCTTTACTTATTTCTTAATTTTCTTATTCTTTTCTTATTGCTATAGCTAGTCTTTCTGGGCCTATAGCAAATAATAACAATGACAATGGATAACCTTGCTTTATCTCCAATAATATTAGAAAGACCTCTAGTGTTTCTTTATTCTATAACTTATTTTAACTCCTTCTTAATTATTGTTATTAGAACTCGGGAACAGAGAATATATTTTTATGTGTTAACTTAAAACTTATAACATGTTTTTTCTTTCTCTATCTAATACAGAAGCAAGTTGTTTCCAGAGTCTGCTATTAGGAATATCATGTACCAGATACTACAGGGACTTGCATTCATCCACAAACATGGTAAGTCATTTGAGACAATTATTCTTTTAACTTACAGTAAAGTGAATTATGTGACAACATATGTGGAAAGCATTGGTATAGGAGGGCTGAAGCATTGTTGATGGACTTCTGAGTTTGTCACCTTCCTGATTCCTGGATTTTTCAGCTCAATATTTGTCATGCCCCTATTTGCTAATTTATCTTATATCTGTGGCCTCTAGCATCAGTGTTGTTTTTCTACATCCAAGAGTTATTGCCAGTTGAAAGCTACATGGATTATTATTGGGGAAGCCATAGAACTCGTGGTTCTTTAGGCTCATGTGTATTATTTAGAGCACCAAGTCCTCTGATTTTGTACATTAAAATTATAATTCTTTTCATCTTTCATTTTAAAGTCAAAACTGTCAAAAAGAACCTTGTAACCAACTCACCCAACACATGATAAAAGAAGAATCCTTTTACAACAAATTTAACAAATGGTCATCCAGAATTTGCTTGAAGGGCTCAATTGAAAGGGCAATTCTTCTAGAGGTAACCCATTTCCCTTCTGGACTGCTTTGCCTATTGGGAAGTTTTTCAAGCTTAGAGTTGCCTCTTTGCATAGTAACAGTGCATCATATTAGCCATCACAAACATTTATTAAATGCCTATAATGTTCTAGGTGATGATGATACAAAGTCAAAATTGAAGCTGTCTCTGTTCTCAAGGTATTTTTATTCTCTCTAAGAAATCAACATATACATGTACAAAAATAGACAAATGCAAGATAATTTCATGGGAGGTGCCAACATGGTTCAGGTGATTCAGCAAAAACTTCAAGTAGAAAGTGATACTTGACCTGAACTTTGAAGAAAGCTAGAGATTCTAAGCAGTGGAGGTGAGGAAGAAATGCAATCCATATCCTATAATTCATATCCTATAATATGTTAGTCTCTCATTGTTCAGCTGATGGTTATCCATCTTGTTCTTTGTATCCTTTGCTGGCTTCAAGCACATGGAAAGTGTTTTTTCTGTATGAAATAAACAGAAAGCTCTTTATCTAGGTCCTGGTATATGGATGTCTTAGTTTGTCAGCCTCATCTGCAAAAAATGGATAAAACATATTCTGGTGTGTAGATGCTATGCTTGGAAACAGAATAGCTTAAATTCAAGTCCTGCCACTGAAACTAGATAGCTTTCTGACCTTGGGCAGTCTTTTAGTCAGTACAGTTTTTGGCAACTCTCATCAGTTTATTTACTAAGACACAAGATTGTTCACAATCTGCTCTATGGAGGGAGTTCCCCACAATGATAGTTCCCTATTCTGATAAAATCACAGATGGTTCATGTCTTTGTGTATTAGTAAAGATCACAAGAAAAAGCAATCTGCCAGTTGTTGTTTTTTCTAATATTGTGATTACATGAGAATTGCCAGGATGTTTTTTTTTTTTCAACTTTGTTTTTTCTTTTTTGATTTTGTGTTGTAATTATTTCCTCATTTTAAGAGTAACACCCACCCCTGCCCATCTTCAATGAGCCTTCCTTAGAAATTAAGAAAAATAGTTAAGCAAAACAATTTCAAACTCTGACAATATTCCCTACCTATAATCCTCCATCTCCCCTAATAAAAAGAAAGTGCAGTATTTCTTCATTTCTTTTCTAGAGAAAAAATTTGATCAATATAGTTAAACATTGTTTTACTAATTTTATTATTTTTTTTATTTATATCATGAAGCTTTTTTTCCTTAGTCCTGTTCATTTCAATTGAGTTGATACTGATAATAATAATAAATAATAGCCAGTGTTTATATAGATCCTACTATGTGCCAGGTACTGAACTAAATGATTTATCAATATTTACTCATTTTATCTCCTCAATAACCCTGATAGATATGCACTTTTATTATCCCCATTTTACTGTTGAGGAAACTGAGGCAAAAAGAGGTTAAGCAGCATTGCACAGCCTGTAAATGTCTTGAGGTTGGATTTAAACTTGTCTTCCTCACTCCACACCTGGAGCTCATCACAGAAGTTTATGTCTTCCCATATTTCTCTGAATTCCTCTTACCGTGGAGTACAATGGAGCATCACAGAATTGAATTGTATGTTATTCTATATTGGATTATTCCCCTTGCTGTCTAGGGGAAGACGGTGAGGGGAAAGGGAAGGAGAAAAGTTTGAAACACAAGGTTTTGAAAGGGTGAATGTTGAAAGCTATCTTTGCATGTATTTGGGGGGGGGGAAGCTATTATTAAAAAACAACAACAAAAAAAGAATTCAATGTTATTTCAAAAACAAGGACAGGGAAAGGAAGTCAATTTAAATAATATGGAACTTTTGCAATCATTCCAATTAAAGAATATGTATCCCTTGGATTGAGTATGAGATGGGAAATAAGACTTTGCTATTCCTGCATTAGTTTGCATTGCTATGTTCATTTAAGTGGATACATGTCTCTACCCCAAATGTTATTCTATAATCTCTTCCTCATCACATCTATAGATGGTCTATTCATTCTGCTTAAAGGCATAGTGCATATGAAAGGGACAGCCTTTCCTGACTTTCCTAACATTCCTGATCTACTACAAGACCCCTGCTGTGTTTTCTTTGAATTCTCTGGGCCTTCTCTTCGTGGTACAGCAGGGAGAAGTAGGTATGTGATTGTGTGACCAAAATATATGCTAGGAAACAAATTTAGTAAAGATGTCTATTGATTGGGGAACAGCTCAACCAATTGTGATATATGAATTTAGTAGAATATTCCTGTGCTGTAAGAAATAATGAAAATGATGGATTCAGGAGAAGCCTATGGAGTCTTAAATGACTTGATGCTGAATGGAGTAGGCAGAATCAGGAGAATAACAAAATAAACATTGTTTTACTTAATGTTATTGTTATTTTCATTTATATTATTGTATCCCCTTAGTCTTACTAATTTCAATCTGAGTCAGTTGATACAACTGATTTATTGTTTATATAGTTTATATAGATCCTACTGTGTTTCAGGCACTGTGATAAATGTTTTATCAATATTAATTCATTTGATCTTCCCAGTAATTCTGGTAGGTAAATTTAAAAAATAATAGCAACAATGAAACTGAATACTACAAATTGTAATGACCAACTGTGGCCCCAAAGAAAGGATATGGGAAGATATCCTTCTTTACTTTTATTTGCAGAGATTGTGGACCATGAATGTGGAACAGTGTTCATGAAATTAGGCTTTTTTGATATGTTAATTATATTTTCTGAATTTTTTCCCCCTTTATTATAAAGAATGCTCCCTGGGGGGGAATGAGAAGAAGGATATAGTGGGAAATATAGGTGATGTAAAAATAAAAGATATCAGTAGCCATTTTCAAAAAAATAAGTCTCTCTACACACACACACACACACACACACATACACACACATACACACATATACACACACACATACAAGCAGATGGATCTAATATGGTTACTATGGAAACTATTGGATGCAAATTTTATTTATCATGACACTCAGATAAAACGTTTAACATGAAATAGGCAGGAACCAAAGCTTCTCCTCGCAGATTTCTAGTGACCCTCAGGGCACTTATCTAATCGCCTCATTTAATAAATGAGGAAACTGAGGCCCCAGCAGATAAAATGATTCGCCTGTAGGTAACAAGTAGCAGACTCCAAATATACTGTCCTTTGCACTGTTCCACTCTGTTGTTAACAGAAGAAAACAAAAACTAGTAGACACAGGAAAACGAATTGTTATGGAGAAAAATACTCATGAGGGCTAAACTACATTCAGTTTTGGGTTTTTTGGGGGGCTGTTCCCCAATCCATGTACACCAATTTTGTTTCCCAAGATGTTTTTTCCTTTCTTGTTGCTGTTGTTCTAAAGCATGTGGCAAATACTAATGGATCCAAGTAGGAATGAGATACTCCTAATTGGAGTCCTCTTTGGATTTAGGATTTAAGCACTAATTGTGACCTAGAACCAATAGAAACTTGTTTGAACCAAGGCAGACATGGTCTTGGAGGAACTTTATGCAATACATGAAGGGAGTAGGTACAAGCCCCAGGGACACTCAATTATGGGTGATCTGAATCCTCACCAAGGACTTGGATTTGATGAGAGTACCTATGAATTCTAATGAAGGTACTAATAAAATAGTGATAATACCTGTCATTTATATAGCATTTTAAACCTCACATTTGTAGGCACTGCAAATTAGAGTATCTGATCCTTTATAGGGAAGAACCATTTTTTATATTTTTCATTCATTTTTAGTAGTGTTCAACTCTTTATGATTCATTAGGGGTTTTCTCATCAAAAGATACTGGAATGGTTTGCCACTTCCTTCTCCAGTTCATTTCATAGATGAGGAAACTAAGGCAAATAGGGCTAAGTGACTTACCTGGAGTTACATAGTTTGGTAGTATCTAAGGCAGAGTTGAACTCAGAAAGATGAGTCTTTCTGATTCTAGACCTAGCACTCTATCCACTGAGTCACCTACCTATCCAGTACCATTTTTACAGCTGAAGAAACAGAGAAAAATTAAGTGATTTTGTCCACAGTCATACAGCAAGTAAGTATATAAGGCAAAATTTGAATTCATGTCTCTCCTGATTTAAAGTTGGATGCTCTTGCCTGCCATATCACCTAGCTGCCTCTATATGAACTTTGCATGTTGCTGTGGACTCTTTGAAAGAATAGAAGATACTGGGGAAAGTGTTGAGAAGGGAGGACAATTTGCTGCTTCACTGAGTGAAATGTCTAAGATTTTGTTAAATCCCTGAGAAAGTGTCCAGAATTAAGCTCACAGCCCAGTATGGACAAAAGCACCCTGCTATAATTTGGGTAGCTATAAATTTAACTAGAGGAAGATCATAGTAGATTGTTCTAGTGGCATTGTTTTGGGTCAGATGTGAAATTCCCTATACAGAAAATAAATAAAAGGTTAATTTGATTTACCTACATGTCCCATTAATGAGAATGTTTTCTAGTACTGATGATGTTCTTAATTAGCTGTGGATTTCTTGCTTTATTCTTGGTTACCCCATTAACACTATATTTGGATGATTGATTTGTAACCAATTCATGCTTTTAGACTATTTGCTTGGACTTGGCATTTTGAAAAGGAGAAAAGAGACAAGGGGACCCAAAGAACTAGATCTGAGAAATTAAACAGATAAGAGCCAGTTGGACTCACCTGTAATGTCTATCAGCAATCATATGTTTTGAAGCACAAATGGCAGATGAAAAGTTACATTTGATTCCTGCACTTGGAAGAATCTAGGGGCCAAGAAACAGTTAGAGATGGAGCCTATATATGGAGGAACAAACCCACTTCTTGCTCTTCACTTACACTTTCAGTTCCATAGATACTGCAGGTCTGGGCAAAGTGCCTCAACCCTCTAGAGACTGTGTGTTTTCCCACTTGTAAGGGAATTTTTTTGTTTATTTGTTTTGCTTCTTTTTTTTTTAAATAGTATTTTTTCCCAATTGCATGCAAAGATAGCTTTTAATATTTTGTGGGGTAAGTTTATGAATTGCAAATTTTCCTTTTTCCCTTCCTCTCCTTCCCCCTTGCCAAGATTACAATCTGATATAGATTATACATGTATAATCATGTGAAACATATTTCCACATTAGTCATGTTATAAAAGAAGAAATAGAACAAAAGGGAAAAAAACTGAAAAACAAAAGTGAAAATTGTGTGCCTTGATCTCCATTCAGATTCTTATTTTTCATCATGAGTCTTTTGGAATTGTCTTGGATAATTGTGTATTATTGCTAAAAGTTAAGTCACTCATAATTGATCACACAATGTTGATATGATTATGTACAATGTTCAAGGAGGTATTATACATTTAGAAAACTCTCCCTAGGAGGTAGAAGCCTATCAGAGAAGGAAGGAAAATTATCTTGACTTTTTAAGAGCATAAATGTAAACATTTTATATTTTTAACTTTTAGTTAGCTAAATAAATCCTCTCTTGTATTGTAAATGTTACTAATCCGACAGCTTTCAAGAAATATCAGGATCTTTTTGTAGCAAAGATCTTTATAGTCCAAGATAAAAATGGGCAAAGAAAGCCAAATACTATTTTTCCTGAGGGAAATCAACTGTAGTGGTATGTTCCAAGGAGATATAAGCGCCTACGACGATGGCACCTAGTTCTGATTCGTGTAAACAAGAGTTTTTTTTTTTTTTTTCTGGCCATAGGTTACTTGCAAAAAACTGTTCCTGATCTAGTATCTAGTAGAAAGACAGGGAATGGGTGCATTTGGAGCTTTTTGATTTGTTTTAAGAGTTTAGAATAACAAACTAGTTCCAATTGTTCAGTAATGAAGAGAGCCATCTATACCCATAGAGAGGACTATGGGAACTGAGTGTGGATCACAACATAGCATTTTCAGTCTTTCTGTTGACATTTGCTTGCATTTTTGTTTTCCTTCTCAGTGTTGTTTTTCTTTCTAGATCCGATTTTTTCTTGTGCAGCAAGATAACTGTTAGATTTAACATATATTTTAATATATTTAACATGTATTGGACTACCTGCTGTCTGGGTGGGGGGATAGGGGGAAGAAGGGCAAAATTTGGAACAGGTTTTGCAAGGGTCAATGTTGAAAAAATTACCTATGCATATGTTTTGTAAATAAAAACCAATAAAAAAGACTAAAAAAAAGAGTTTAGAATAAGAAGATTAGGAATGGGAAGACATGAACAAGGTATAGAAACTCTTTCAGAGGAATTTAAAAGGAAAGCCAGCTGATAGAGAGGAAAGGACACTGAATTTGTATTCAGAAAGCATGGGCAAAAATTCTCAGCTCTGCCACTGATTTCCTATGTGACCTCATCATATAATCTTTCTAGACCTCAGTTTTCTCAATTTTAATGTGAAAGATTTGGGTTAAATGTCTTCTGACATCCTATCCAGCTCCAAATCTTCAGACCAGAAACATCTACCAGTAGAAATGTCTACATGGAGTTACTCAAAGTAATAGATGCTTAGTAGGTATGTTTACATTAATTTCAATTTATTATTCATTTGTAAATTTTACTAATAACGTTTGTTTTTTGCAAAAGTAATTTCTAAATATGTCCTTCCCACTAACCATTAAAACTTTATTTCTAACAAACCAAAACCTACTGACAAAAATGACATTTAACATCAAATAACAATATATAAAAAAATTCACATCTGTAGAAAGGCAATGACATAATAATAAAAATGAGAATGATGATGATAATGTTAGCTAGCATATATATTTATATAGAACTTACTATGTACCAGGTACTGTCTAGGTGATTTCCAAATATTATCACATTTGATCTTCACATTTTGTGAAATAAATACTATTATTATTATTCTCATTTTACAGATGAGGAAACTGAGGCAAAGCGTGTTTTAAGTTTGCATTGGGTCACATAGCCAGTAAGTGTCTGAAGAGACTGAGGTCTACAAAAATGAAATGATTTGCTGGGCTAGCAAGTGTCAGAAGTGGGATTTGAACTTTGGTCCTGTGACTCTATTCACTCTACAATATTATCAATGGGCATAGCAGTTAATAAGTAGGAGAGCTTAGATCTGAATTCAGATCTGATTCTAAATTCAGGTCTCTTTTCTCCACTTCCTCAGATGTATGCAATTTGATAATAATTCTTATCCCTTATTGTTATGTTAAAACTTGGTGGAAAAATCAAGACCAGAACAGCTTACAGAGTGATGCTCTCCTGGGTCCTATGCTTCCTTGTTACCTCTTCCTCAGTGTGAGAAAGTACACCCTGCCCCGGGTGAATAAGACTCCTTAGAGAGAGCAGAACTGTTCTACAGTCAGTTGCCATAGCTGTAAGTTCATGTCACTAATGTGTTTTTTTCCCCACTGGAATGAAAACACAGCCTTACTTTAAGGCCACTGAAAAATGTCAGAGCACGTGTTTGTTGCTAGCATTAAATATGCAAATTGTACCACATGACCACAACCTGATGGCTCATATTGAGCCCTGAAGGTGCTCATGAATTTAGGGGATACTGTTTTTTATACTCTATTGGAAGTAAGCTCCCATGCAGCCCTAACTTGTTGGATGACCTTGAGGAAGACATGTAGAGAAGCAGTGGAATCACAGGATTTAGATTTAGATCCTGGCTCTGCCACTGGACTTTTTTAAACTTCAGCTTCTTCCATTTATAAAATGATGGATTGAATTATTATTTATCAATTGTTTTCCAACTCTCTGGCTCTCCATGACCCCATTTGGGCTTTCCTTGGCAAAGACACTGGAATAGTTTGCCATTTCCTTCCCCAGTTCATTTTTCAAATGAGGAACTGAGGCAGAGTTAAGTGACTTGCTCAGTCCTTCCTGATTAAGTAATTTTTAAGACTTCTAATCTCTCTTCTTTCCCTAAGTCTTCTCTGTGCTTTAATTCCTTTCCATTTATGTTGGGAATAATATCTGCATCCTTCTTTCTTCTCAATGATGTTGTGGGTGTGAATTGAGTGATATAATTGTGAAAATGCATCTCCATAATAAGGGGCAAAGCATATGGAAAAAAGATGTTGGTATTTCTATTTACAGGAAATACTGTAAATACAGAAAATTTACTGTAAATAGAAATAACAACATCTCTTTTCCATAAGGTTTGCAGTGGATATCTTTTGCTACCAGCACCTTCCATCTGATGTGGCATTGTGAGGGAGGGGTGGGAGAGCCTGCTCTTTCAGTTGGCATTTTGCTTGCCTGGTCATAAATAGAATAACTACATGTATTAACTTCCTGCCAGGATAATAGGGCATATTCTTCCTTTTTTCAGCATCCTGAAATATAAAATTATTGTCAGTCAACATTTCTTAGATAATGGGAACCTTTTAGAGTAGGAAGACTTTTCACTTTGTTATTTAGTAGTAGCTAATAGCAAGTGATGAGGGTGACTTTTCCTGAATTTGATGCTCCTAAGATGCAAGCAGGTGTATGATTCAGTGGTAGCCTTTGAATGAGAGATAGCATTGTGTAAGGGTGTGTGGGGTATTCCAGAAGGAGTAGTGCCTTTGGTGTAAGCCCTTTTCAGGGCTTCTCATCTGCTTTTGATATCTACCTAGCACTCAACTCTCACCTGAGCTGTAGTGTGAAATGGCAAGACTCTACTGACAAATCACTTAACTTCCTGGTTGTTGTTGTTGTTGTTGTTTTCAGTTGTTTGACTCTTCATGACCCTAGTTGGAGTTTTCTTGGCAAAGATACTGGCATGGTTTGCCATTTCCTTCTCCAATTCATTTTAAAGATGAGGAAACTGAGGAAAAGAGGGTGAAGTGACTTGTTCAAGGTCTCATATCTAATAACTGTCTGAGGACAAATTTGAGCTCAGGAAGATGAATTGTCCTGACTCTTTCTGTTCATAGTGTCCTTAACTTCCTAAACAATTTTATTCATTGCGACATTTAGCTGCCTTATTTTATGGATTTATAACTGAAGAGGGGTTAAATAATTTGCCCAAAGATCATAAAATATAGTGTCAGTCATAGTGATGATAAATGAGGTCATGTTGCCATGTCCTTTCTCATAACAACTCTGGCATGAGGGCTTGCCCAACCCTTTTCAGGGCAGTTTATCCACTTTTGGTGTTCACCTGTTACTCAACTCCTACCTGTGTCTCCAAGAATCAATAGCATACACAGTGGCCACACCTCAGTAAAACCATTTCAGTAGATGGACTAAATCAGGTTGAGGGTAACTAAAAGACCTCAGATCATGCAGTGACTGCTCAAACCGTGCTTGTGAAGACTTCCTTCGGTAAAATGGGCAGATGAGAACAATTTGTTCCAATGGTCTGCTTCCAAGGCTGCTGAAGCTCAAACTTATAGTATGGTCAGACACTGAAGATGCCAAGGTCATCCACTATATCCTTGGTCATTGCCAATAGACTTGACTTTTGTCTTGCCATTGACTTGGATTACTCAGGAAGAAAAGAGAGGCTGACAACTTTGTACAGCTCTTTCTTATTTAAGTCCAATAAACGTACTAGTCAAGACATTACCCTGTGATGTGGAGTAGAAAGTCCTAGATTTCAAGTCAGGTCAATCAAAACTTGCCTCAGATGTTTAATATCTGGGCAAATTGTTTAATATTCCCATGCCTTGCTTTTCTTGTCTTTCTGATGAATTTAGTGGTCTACCTCTAAGGTCCTTTAGAGCTCCAGATGTGTGATTTGGATCCACAATACATGTCATTATTAATAAAGGAAATCAATCTATGTTGCATCTATGTTGCACTTAAGACCATTAACACATGAACAATTTGGCAATTCTGTCTTACAGGAAATGAGGCTGAGGGAGAGATCTTGGATCCAGTGGCTGCTCTTGAAAATTTATAAGCATGGGGGAGTGGTGGACAAAAACACACACACTGTTGTATAATAGAAAGAATACTGGACAGAAGCCCAGATTTCTAGTTTGCCTCTTTCTACTTGCTGTGTGATTTCAGGTTAATCACTTGGTGTCTTTGAATCTTAACTTCTTCATTTGTAAAATAGATATATAATCCTTAGCTCAACCTGCATCATTAGTTTATTGGAAAAAGTAAGGTAGTGTATACAAAACAAAACAAAACAAAATAAAAAAACACCATTCAAATGTAAAGTATTTATCTTTAGTAGTAGCAATAGTCATCATCATTTATGTCACAAACCATGTATTGTTCCTATTAGAAGGAGTTATTTACTTTAATGAAAATTATTTACTTTAAAGGAAGCTGGGGTCCACAGAAGGTAAATGATACAAAGCAGACTAGAAATCAGGGCTTCCGAATCCTCTGCATTTCCCTTTGTCTATACATGGTAGTATCTTTCTAAAATTATGATTACTATTTTCACCATAATTATTCTAATTAAACCATATTTATAATTTCATTAGTAAAGTTATCTCTTCTACATCATAGGGGTTAGGGGTGCAATGCCCCTGCAATCTGGAAAATCCATGTAAAAACTTTTGGCCGTCTCTTCATACCAGAGAAGAAGCCTGAATTTTTTTCTTTTATGAGCATACCTTATTGTAAAATTTGGGTTAAATATTTGGTCATAGGTTCTTTGTCTTTTGCTGGTCTTCATGTGTCATCTGCAGCTTTAGCAAAAGTCCTTTCACATCCTCATTTAATTTCTTATACTGACTCACAATATACTGAAATCTCAATTGGGAAAGTTGCCAATGTGGAAGGGGTATCTGAATAAGGAATTCCTAGTGAGATCAGCTTCTCCTTTGCAACTTAATCTTAAAGAGCTAGTTGTTTGAGGATGAAGAGGTTGAATTTCTTTTCCAGGGTCATGTAACTGGTATCAGAGGCTCAACTTGAACCTACTTCTTCCTGACATTGAAGCTGGATTTCTAGCCATTTTACCACAATGATTCATTATCATTATTATTAATTACTGGCTTTTAGGAATTGGTATAACATTGAGACCAAATATATAATCAACATATGTCTGTTTCAGCTATAAGTCTATTACATATAAGTTACTTTTATGTAATTTTTACTTTTTTTCCCCTACCCTAATGTGTGATTGAATTGAATTCTGAGGAGGAAAAAAATGTTTATGCAGAAATTTGTGAGAATCCAGAGTCCTCATTCTAGCCAACGAAGAATCTCATTTTGGAATAGGGTTGGAAGATGGTCTTGAAGGAAGAGGAGAGATCTTGACAAATGAGAGATGAGTAGTGTCTCACAATAGATAATCGAGGAGGGTGATCTATAGTGAGATCCTATTGCAGGAGTTCTGGTTAATTTAATGTGAGTTAACTAGCTGGAACTAGATTAGCATCAGTAGTTGCTGAGCCTAGAACTTCTGAATCTAAGTTCAATGCATTTTTCACTATGTCATACTACCTATTAAATAAGACTATCTATAATTTCCTTTTCAAAATATCAGTCATTAAACATTTATTAATCTCCTACTATGTACTAGGCAATGTGGTAAGACAGTGGTGCTTAAAGGTGCAACAAGAAAACATCTTTGAGTTCTAGACCTCCAAGGTTACCTTCTGTATGTTTTGTTAGTGGTTTGTATATGATTACATATGTGTATGCTATCTCTCCCATTAGGGTGTAAGCTAAATAGAGACTGTTTTGCTTTGTCTTTGTAAAAAAAAAAAAAAAATACCTGATACACAGTACGTGCTTAATAAATGATTGCTTTTTCTTTCTTTTTTTAGTTTTTTTTTTCTTTTTATTTAGAACTTAAATACAAAATAGGACAAAAATATGCACAGAGAACTTGAGAGGATTCCAAATATAAAACAATAAATTTTCAAGAAGGTGTATCTAATAAATATTATACATTGTATTCAGAAATGTCCATCTTTTCTTTGCCTTCTTGTAGGGTTTTTTTTCCTCTGCTGTGCCCTTTTTACTTTATTCTTTTTCCTCCTTTTCCTCTTCCCCACCTCCTCCAAGAAGGCTACAGTTAAACACAGATATATTTTTAATAAATGATTGTTGATTGAATGCTTGTCTAAAAGAATTAGAAATTATATAATCACAATAATGATAAGAGTTCACATTTATATAGGACTACTATTATTATTTTCCCATTTTATAGATGAACGTTAAAGCTGTCAAGTGGCTTGCCCTGGGTTATACTATTAATAGGTAGCTGAGCTGCAGTTGTAAACTATGATTTTCCTGTTGCTTAGTCCATCAATCATTCCACTTGTCCATCCTGTTTTTCAGTATGGTTCAGAACAGAGGAGTAAAAGCCTAGGGGAGTCCCTTCAGCAGTTTAAACAAATCAAGAATTGTTCTCTAACCTCATAATTTTACACATTCTTTAGCTAATTCCAAAAGAGAAGTGGACAATAAGGCCTTCAAGGACATCACATGAAACAGGGTTATTCTGAAGGACAAAGGATCTAGGGACAATTATACTAATTGTTAGAACATATGTCTTTCATATCCTTGGTAGGCGTTGATAACTTTCATTTAGTTGTGTTGGTAACGAACCAGCCACTTTTTCATACTGAAACTAACTCCTCCATATCAGAGTTATTTTTCTTGGCGGTGTGTATAAAAGGCCATTCATAAATATTACCCAACCTAATACTGTCTGAATTTGGTCAGTGTAATAGGAAAAGGCTTACCACTTCAGAGTGTCAAAAAATGAAATCACCAAAGGAAAGTGTTGAGAACAGAATCCCAGGGAATTTGTGTGTGTGTGTGTGTGTGTGTGTGTGTGTGTGTGTGTGTGTGTATAAAATGTGTGTGCACATGTATACATATACACAGCAGCATAAATGTAACATTATGTGGAAGTTACACAGACATGAAATCCTAATATAGATTGCACATAGCTTATGTTTTATTCTTTTTGTAGGTTTCTTCCATAGAGACTTAAAACCTGAAAACCTCCTTTGCATGGGACCAGAACTTGTGAAAATAGCTGACTTTGGATTAGCCAGAGAAATTCGATCGAGGCCACCTTATACAGACTATGTGTCTACAAGATGGTGAATACTGTTTGTTCTCTCTCAAATACATAAAATGATATTTCTTTAAATGAAGAACCATCACTGTAAGGATGACATTAAAGTTATTATGCTATAGTAACATTACCATTTTATTAAGAGAAATACTTTGGATAGATATTATTACATTATATAGAATACATGTACATTTTCTGTGAAAGGCATTTTTCCTAATTTATTCATATGTATAAAAAATATTTTATTGATAAAAAAAGCATTTTTGCCTGAAGGCACTTGAGTTGCAGAGATATTTGTGTAGAATGAGTATGCTTTGTAGACTTGTCTGAAATAAATACAAAGAAATTTTGAGGAATTATTCATAGCTTAAGGTATCAATGTAACCCATAGCCCATTACTTCCCCAAGACCCTGGGCTCACATCTAAGTTTTATGAGCCATGAAGATCAGCTTCTCTTTTTGGAAGAGTAATTCCTTTGGAATTATTCGTAACCTATAGAAGGACTCAGCATAGTAAATACATGTTGTGTATAGAACTACCTTTTTCACACCATGGACATTCAGAAGATGCAAAGGGCTCATAGGATCTCATAAACAGATACAGATACATATATATATATATATTTATAGCATTGAAGTAGAAGAAAACTGAATGTGGAATTTTTGTTGAAGCAACTCTTTCTAGACATTCTAGGAAGTCCCATTTTCCCATAGTGCCCTACATTGTTCCCCAAAGACTCATAGTATCATTCTATGTTTTATATAGAACCTCATAAGAAAAACTTCTTTCCATAGTGTTGACTCTAATATGCAAATGCTGATACTTATGAACTATATCTCATATGATATAATACATGTGGCCTAGTGGATTAAGATATTGTACTTTTTCACTAATTCATCTCTACTTATAAACTGTGACAGGTCTATATTTCATATTTAGCTAAACAAAAAAATAAAATTAATAAATTTTGTCAGTGGCATTAATTACATTATTTAAAATTTAAATTTAAATTAAGGAAAGTAACAAATAGCAATTCACTTTTGTTTCCCTAGGTATCGGGCTCCAGAAGTTCTCCTGAGATCTACCAACTACAGTTCTCCTATTGATGTCTGGGCAGTGGGATGCATCATGGCAGAAGTTTACACACTACGGCCCCTCTTCCCAGGTGCCAGTGAAATTGATACAATATTCAAAATTTGCCAAGTACTGGGAACACCAAAAAAGGTAATAAGGTGGGATCTAGGTCCACAGGTCAAAGATTTCCTTGAGCCTCACCTCCTTAACTTTCTGCATCATTAGCAATGTTGCCCTTCCCATTCTTTTTTTTTTTCTCCTTTATTTCCTCCTCCCTTTACTTCTGTATCTCTAACCTGTTCCTCTTTCCATTTCTCTGACCATTTTCCTGTCTCTTTTACTTACTTGTCTTCCTCTGTTGCCCTTTACTTATGGGTGTCCCCTGAGCTTCAGTCTTTAGCCAACAAATAGCTTATTCCTTGTTAGAGCTGTCATTTTAACTTTCTCCTTTCTGCAAGTGACTCCCATGCTATTTGACTGATTTCTCTTCCATAGCACCATTTATTGCATATTTCACATTAATATCCTGTCATCACTTCTGGTTTAAGAAATTTAGACTAAGCTTCATCTTAGTAGCTAAACCTGGTCATCTTCCCAATTTCTTTTCATCCAACACAGAAATTGTACCATTTTCTCCCCTTTATTCAACCTTCTACTACAGGAGTCAAATATAACTTCTTTTTTTTTTTTTTTTTTTTTTTTTGTTTAAACTCCATATTTAATAAGTCATCAGGTCTTATGAGTCCTAATTTTATAATGTTTCCAGAAAGCATCATTTCTTTTCTATAACT
The DNA here is from genome assembly GCF_048593235.1 of Sminthopsis crassicaudata. Lineage (NCBI taxonomy): Eukaryota > Metazoa > Chordata > Mammalia > Dasyuromorphia > Dasyuridae > Sminthopsis > Sminthopsis crassicaudata. Next base: position 263,474,552 of record NC_133620.1, read on the forward strand.
ATTTCCATCCTAGTTCATCCAGGTTTTCATTATTTTGCCATAATTATCACAATAATGTCCTAATGTATCTTTCTGAATTTAGGTAGTCAGATAGCACAATGGATAGAATACTGGACCTAAAATCAGGAAGATTTGAGTTCAGATCTGGCCTCAGACACTTCTTAGTTATGTGATCCAAATATGCAAATGTGATTCAAAAATGTAAATCATTTTTAACCTGCCTACCTCAGTTTCCTTAACTGTAAAATGAGTATAATATAATTATAGCACTTAGCTCCTAGGATTGTAATGAGACTCAAACAAAATAATAAGAGTAAAGCATTTAGCACAGTGTTTGGCATATAGTAGGTATGTAATAAATGCTTGTTTTGTTTCCCTTACCTTTTCCATTTAATCTCTTCCCTCTAGTCCATTCTGAATAAAACCTACCTTTTTTCTGTCCATCTGAATCCTTTGAATCTTTTAAGACACAATTAAAGTCCCATATTCTTCATGAAGCCTTCCTTCATAACTGACTTATTTTTATTTCTCTTTCTTTCTAACTCTCATAGTCCTTATTTTCTGTAAAACATTTTTGATCCTTCAGGTTACTGTTTTATAATAACTCTAATAATTTTATTTCAGATTGATATTTAATTTTTTTGTTGTTATTTTTCATGTGTGTGCATGTGTGTGTGTGTGTGTGTGCATGCATGTGAGCTTCACCTTCTAACTACAGTATAAAGTCATTAACTAGGAAATTCTGTGTTTTTCTTCTTGCTATCACCCCATTCCCACAAGTATCTAACTCTGTTCTCTGCCCAAAGTAGTATTTGCTATATAAATGAATGAGAGCAAATGAACAATTACTATGTATTCTCAAGTTCTATGACTTTCATATTGTTGCCTATACCTGACATTGTCAAGAGTAAGATATGCCTACCAATGGACTAAAAAGATTCAGAAAGTCTCTCTGCCCTGGGGAGTTGGGACCTAGGAAACTTTTATCTGCATCTGGGCAATGGAGAAACTCTCTGGATTCTTCTCAAGTAGAAGCTACAGTCAATCATATAAAATCTATTTTATTCTAAATAGATTCTAAATAAATTCTAAATTTCTAGCTTGTTCTGGTAGTGGTCTATTCATTCCATGCTACTTCTGGTCTTCTGTTTTCTGCTCCCTGGTTGGTTAACACAAATTGGGAGGAAGGAGAAGAGCCTCAGTCCATAAATGTAAATTTCCCATTCCCAACACAGCCCCCAGAATTGGTGATAGAGTCATCAATTTTGTATTAAATTCAGGGTGTCCAGCAGAATGTCCAGCATTCATATTTAGGTTACTGAACCAACTTTAAAAGCAAGCAAACAAACAGCCTATCTGTTTACAGATAGTAGAGATAACAGTGAGGTGTCAGTAGATATAAAATAGCAATTTGTTAATAGGAGCTCTCAGAAAATACAGAAGAAGAGGAAGTAGGACAGGCAATTGTGAACTAGAGAGCAATGGAGGATTGTAGAATATCTTTGTCGCTTGTGTATATTCTCATTCAGATTATTTAGTCATTGTTTGCAAGGAATAATACCATGGAACCATGGTCCTTTAAATGGTTTTTGTCATGTTGCAAGGCAGATTATATCTTCAATACATATTAGCTATATTCAATAAAGTTCTGATACTATTCTCTAGATCCTCCAATTTTACCTTGTATTTGTGTGGGGCTAGGTTTAGAGTCAAAGGAGTCAAAAGATCCAAATTCAAATCTCAGCGTTTTCACTTAACTACTTGTGTAATCTTGGGCAAATCATTTAATTTCCAGAGAGTATTTAGACAAAAAATTCTTTTTATTTTCTTTTAAAATTTTCCATAATTTTTTTATTTTTCCAAATACATGTAAAGATAGTTTTCAACATTCATTTTTGGTAAGACTTTAAATTCAAATTTTTTTCCCTTCCTCCCTTACCTCATCCCTCTCTAAGACAGCAAGTAATGTTTTATAGGTTAGATATGTACAATTCTTCTAAACATATTTCCATATATGTCACAATGTGCAAGAAAAATCAGATCAAAAGGGAAAAAATCATGAGAAAGAAAAAAGCAAATAAACCAACATAAGAAGGTGAAAATACTTTTCTTTGATCCATTGTTTTCTCTTTGGATGTGGATGGTGTTTTCCATCCCAAATCTACTGGAATTTAAACAAAAGCTTCTTAAACTGTGTGGATCATGACTTCATATGGGGTTGTGTAACTGAATGTGGGGGTCATGAAATTATGATTTATTATTAGTAAATATTTGATGTATACTTATATTATATATTTATATACCTAGGGTCAGGTAAAAGTTTTTCTGGCAAAAAGGGTTTGTGACTGGAAAAAGTTTAAGAAGCCCTGATTTAGAACAGATGGTTCTTAGGGGCTCTTCCACATAGCCATCCCCTAACCAGTGATCTGTATAATGTTATAGTCTCCCATTATAAAATGTAGTATCTTATGAGCAGAGATTGTTTTCTGAATTTCCAGGCTCCTAACACAATGCCTTGTACTCATTAGGCACTTAATAAATGCTTATTGAACTTAATAGAATAGGTATTTAAGTTGAATTGAATTATATTGCTACAGCTCGAGTAGGCTTTAAGATTGGTGCTTGTCCAATTCTATTGGTTATAATCATTCAAGAGACATTGATTAAGCACATGTTATATGCCAGGGCACTCCGCTAATTGGTGGGGATTTTACCAATAAAGTGCAATAGTACATGTTTTTAGGAAGTTTATATTCTTTCCAGTTTGTTCAGTTGTTTCAATTCTATTTGACTCTGTGTACCCAATTTTTTTTTGGGGGGGGGGCAAAGATACTGAAGTGGTTTTCCATTTCCTTCTCCAACTCCTTTTATAGATAAAGATTTATAGAGGTTAAGTGACCTGTCCAGGGTCACACAGCTAGTGTCTACAGGACACATTTGAATTCATGAAGTCTTCCTGACTTCTGGTATAGCACACTATGCACTATGGCACCACCTAATTCCCCATTTTTTCCAGAGAGTTTCTTAAAGAGTTTCTGTCATATAACAACTATGTTCAAACAAAAATAATTAGAGAAATGATTATAGAACTAGACTTGGAGGTGACTTTGGAGACCACTTAATCCAAACCTTTCCCTTACAGAATTAGAAATTGAGATTCAGGGAAGCTGAAGTTGCATAGAGAGCAGATGTCAAAAGTGAGACTTGAAGCTGAGCCTACAACTGGAGAATCAGTGTTCTTCCTACTAGACACACTGCTTCCATTATCAAATGAGATAACATATCTTAAGTACCTAACAAACCTTAAAGTATTAGTAAAATGCTAGCTTTTATTATTAATTTTTAGGAGCTATCTTCTTTGAGAAAGAAATGAAAAGTTAATATTGTCTTTTATAATCTTATCAACCATAAGTCCTTGTCTTGTTCTTAGGGATTATCTATCAAGGTAACTTCTACCTAAAATTGTGGGCATACATAGAATGTGTGATGCTTTGGGACATTGCTTTGCAATAAGTAATATTTTTATTTCATATTGATATTTAATTTCTCTCTCTCTCTCTCTCTCTCTCTCTCTCTCTCTCTCTCTCTCTCTCTCTCTCTCTCTCTCTCTCTCTCTCTCTCTCTCTCTCTCTCTCTCTCTCTCTTCCCTTGATCATCAGCTAAGCAAGATTTTTTTTTTCTTTTTAGAATGACTGGCCTGAAGGATTCCAACTTTCTAATTCTATGAACTTCCGCTGGCCTCAGTGCATCCCTAACAATTTAAAGACCCTGATTCCAAATGCCAGCAGTGAGGCAATTCAGCTCATGAGAGACATGTTGCAGTGGGATCCCAAAAAGCGACCAACAGCTAGTCAGGTTTTTCTTCATATTTCATTACTCAATACTTTTCTTATAACATATTTCATCATTGATGTCGAAAGTTTTTCTTGGTTTTTTATGATTTTTTTTTTTTTTTGTCCAGACCTATAATTTCATTAACATCAACATTTCTGGGAGTAGGGTGGAAAAAGACCTCTTTTCTCTCATATAGAAACTATTTCCATTAATTGAAATTGTGATTGACTTGTAAGTCTTTGAGATTGGAACACCAAAGAGTTAAGTAGATTGACTAATGCTTACCGAGCTATTTTATGGCATAATCTGAACTTAAATACTGGGGTCCCTAGCTCCAAGATTGACCTACTATTTATTGTGAAATATTGCATTTTAATTCTACAAATCTAATTAGAATTGTTTTTATTGATGCTTTGAATGAAATGTATTGAATCCCATGTGTGCTCATAGGTAAAATGTAATCATTTAAAATATTAAGTTTATAATGATTACAGGGAAGATTTTTTAAATACAAAACCAAAATATTTTTGGTTTTGTGTAAAAAAAATAGAGACATTATATATGTTATCATATATTAAATAATGATGATGATGATATAAAGAGCAATAGTTTGTGATTTAGAATAACTGGATCCTATTTTGAAGAAGATTCCCTGAGGTTTTTAGGCATTTAAAATTCTAAAGCTAATAGTAACTATTTCATTTATTAAATGTATATTGTTGGTTTTATTGACTTAAACTGACCTAAGCAATTGAGCACACATGTACATGTGCTCCTTCTTCAAAGAAAGAAATAATCTGTTCATTTGTTTTTAACTAGAAGTATAATTTTATTGGTGTAGGCAACTTCTGATAAGGAAATTCCCTCAACCAATGCAAGGCAGCTCCTGTTCTACCGTTAGTAATTCATTAAACATTTGTTAATTAAATACCTACTATGTGCCAGACACGGTGCTAAGTTCTAAGGGTATAAAAAGTAGCAAAAGTCCATAGGTTAAATGATAAGGATCTGCCCCAGAATGGTGATCATGTTAGAGAGCAAAAGTAGTGTGTTTTATAATTGTAGCAAAGGTGAAATCAATAGTATTTGGCAACAGATTGGATATGTGAAAGATAATGAGGATATCTCAGCTGTAAGCCTGAGGGCCTGGGAGGATAATAGGTAATAATACTATGTACAATGACTAGTAATTAGTTAATTAATAATAAAATACTAATAAAATAAGAAAAATAATGAAATACTAAGCAAAAGTGAAATCAATAGTATTTGGCAACAGATTGGATATGGCATATAAAAGATAATGAGGATGATAGCTCAGTTGTAAGCCTGAGGGCCTGGGAGGATAATAGGTAATAATACTTGTAAAATGATTAATAATTAGTTAATTAATAATTAAATAAAATAATAAAATACTAAGTGTGAGAGGAGAATATAGGATAAGTAAAGTTTTTCTGGATTTTTTTTTTTTTTTTGTGCCTTAGGTTTTATCTGAGGGCAGCAAATTGTATAGTTGGGTCTCTACCTCAAAGAAATAACATTCATATTTGCAACTATTTTTTGTCTTTTTCTTCTCTTCCCTGTGACCAGTGAAACATAAAATATTTTTATAAAAGAGATTGATGAGAAGTTTGATGTAGGCCCCATGCAAGGTTTTCCATCTAATTATGACATTAATTTTTCATGTTAATTGGCCTGGAATGCCAATGTTCAAAGTAAAATCATTAAAGACAACTTAGGGGAAATTGTGTCTTGATGTTCCTGTGGGTTTTCAGTTAGTTCTACCCCAGACATATTAGCACAGATTCTTGACATGGTAAAAGGTATTCCTCTGTCACAATTCATCAAGAAAAAGATCAAGTGAGATAGAAAAATGAAATCAGCTTCCTTCCTTGTAATAGATAGACGGAGGAAAGTAAACATGTGGTACTTTTTAGAACAGTTTCCATTTTTAAAATAAATCATAATGTAAAAGTCTAGAACTTAAGAAATCAATCCAAACTATCTAGATGGCTCCTAAGATTCTTCCCAGCTTTAAATCTGTAAATATTTCAACATAGGGCTATCTAGAAGAAACCATTTGGGAAAGGGCATCCAGAGAAAAGTAGCCAGGATGGTAAATAATGTGAAGATCATGCCATATGAGCCTCAATTGAGGAAACTATTGCTATTTAACCTGTAGAAAATGATGACCCAGGTGCTAAGTGATAGTGGTTTCTTGGTATTCGAAGGGATGAAAAGACAAAAAAAAAAAAAAAAAAAAAAAAAAAGAAAAGAAAAGAAAGAAAGGAGAAAAAGGGATTAAAGGTGGTTTGAAAGGGATGAATTTAGGAGCAGTGGATAGAAGTTGCAAAAAAAGAGATTTCAGCTTGGTAGTCAGGAAAAAAACTTTTTTAAAAAAATGAGCATTCCTAAAAAACAATAGGATGTTTTCTGGGGACAGTAGGCCCTTCCATTTCTAATGTTCTATAATTCTGATTTTGCATAATAATTTCCCAATAGTTGCCAGTGGCCAAAATGTCACTGTATAACATGTCTCTTGGAAGACCTGAACTGAAAAGTTTTTCTATGATATTTATTTAGCAGTCCAGATTTTTAGAAAGCCTCAGGATCATTTCATTGTGTGGTAAGATTATGTTTCTTTTTCCATTATTAGAAAATATCACTCAAGTAATATATTTATGACACAAAACAAAAGAAGAAAAAAGAAAATATGGAAAATCATTGATGAAACAAGAAGTAGAGTATAAAATTATAGTCTCAATCTGATCTGCTTTTCAATACTGATTTCAATAATTATTGATAGTGGATAATATCAAAAATATTTATAACTGGTACATAGAAAAGCCATGATTCTTAAGTCATAGGACTTTACTATTTTTGAGTATTCTAGTTATCTTAGAAAGGGAAAGCTCCATAAAGACAGTATCTGGCAACATTAATATGACTACACTGAAATAGATGAGGGCCATTGTTGGATCCCTTAAACCTATTTTATAATTTATGACTTATATAGGGAGATGTGATAGACCTAGAGTCAGAAAGACACTTGAAACCTGCTTCTGATAATAGCTATGTGACTTTAGGCATAATCTCTATGAGCCTCTCTAAAATGGGAGTGAAATAATCATAACTGTAGTATCAATCTAGGTTCCAAGTGAAATACTAATGTATGTTAAGCATTTTGTAACTTTAAAAGACTTTGTAAGTATTAGTCAAACAACTGGCATAGTTAAGTTCTGTCTCAGACACTTACAAGCTATATGTTCCTGAGTAAGTCATTTCTCCTAGAATCTCATACAACTCTCTTAAGACTATAAATTATACTCTTTCACATAACTTACCATTTCTAGGAGGAATGTGAGGAATGAGGGAGAAAATTTGGAACTCAAAAAAATTTAAATGAATATTAAAAATTATTTTTACTTCTAATTGGGGAAAAATAAAATATCATTTTTTTTAATAAAAGGATTGTTAGTTATAGATGAATTGCCAGTCTTCGTTGTTGGATAGAAATTCCACATCAACAGTTTCCTGCAGTAGTGAAATTTTAGATCTAGACTATGGTTTCTTGACTTTTTCTTTTTCATGGATCTCTTTGGCAGCATGGTGAAGCCCATGGACCCCCATCTCAGAATAATGTTTTAAAATATATAGGATTATTATAAAAGAAATAGCTTTATTTTTTTTTAAGTTTACAAGTACCAGATTAAGAACCACTTTTCTAGATAACATAAATTAATGTCCACATCTTGTTTTTGTTGACCCCTGCCAAGCATTTACCCTCTATTTGTCTCAGTTTCCTCATCTGTAAAATGAAGATAATAATAGAAATTACTTTGAAGTGTTGTTGTGAGGATTGAATACAATAATATTTATAAAGTACTTTGAAAATTGAAAAGTGTTATGCAAATGCTAGCCATGATTATTATTGTGGTTGTTGCTTTTAATGACATTTACTTCATAGGATTGTTGTGATAATTAAATGAGATAAATAGCTAACATTTACATAGTTTCGGTTATGCTAAACTCATTTGATCCTCAAAACAACCTGGGAGGTGGGTGATTATTATCCCCATTTTACAAATGATGAAACAGATAAACAAGTGAAGCTACTTGCTCAGGGGGACATGCCTGGTGTTTGAAACTAGATTGGACAGATGATGTGCCCATATTAAAAATATATATATAAAACAATTTGTTGACTTTGCTGTATAAATGCTAGATATTGTTGCTGTTGTTACCATCCTCACCATGGTGTAAAAACACTTAAGAAACTTGGGGAGAACCTTTGAACACTGTCCTAGGAAGAATGATCCTTTATCTAACTGTGTCTATTTTATTAATTTCAGGCACTTCGATATCCCTACTTTCAGATTGGACATCCCCTAGGCAGCACTTCCCATAACCTTCAGGAAATGGGAAAATCACATAAAGAATTCCATGAGAAAATGGGACCATCATCCCATTTTAAACCCGTTCCTCCTGCAAATCCCCCTGCCAAATCACACCCCCGGATTTCTTCTCGACCACACCAGCCAAGCCAGCCCCCCCAGCATTTCATCTATCCATACAAGTCAGAGGCTTCAACAACAGATCTTGAGAGCCAGCTTCAAGAGGACCAGCCTGGTCCAATGCTTTTTCCAGCCCTCCACAACAAGATTCCTCAGAATGTAAGGGAACCTTTTAAAATCCCTTTCTCAGTTATTCAGTCCTATTTTCATTAACCTTCATGACCCCATTTTGGGGATTTTCTTGGCAAAGAAAATAGACTGGTTTGCCATTTCCTTCTTCAGTTCATTTGCAGATAAGGAAACTGAGGCATACAGGAGTAAGTGACTTGCCCAGGATCACACAGCTAATAAGTTGTCTGAGGCTGAATTTGAACTTATGAAGATGAGTTTTTCTGAGTCACCTAGCTGCCTCCTTTTATTATTGTTGGCATTTATGGGTAATGAATGAAAGTTTAAAAACAAGAGAGAGAGCATCTTGTTTACCATTGTCTTTACCATTCTTTAAGCTAGCATTAAAATATTTATTCCTAGAAAAACAGAAATAGGAACAATAGATCAAAGTTACAAAATTATAAATATAGAACTAAAGGGAATCTTACAGAAACTAGAGGGAATCTTTCTTTAACAGAAGATGAAACTAAGGACAAAAGAGCAAAGTAACTTATCTAGTGTCATGCAGCTATTAAGTACTCGAGCAAAATTTGAACCCAGAGCTTCCTGACTCTATATTTGAACTCAAGAAGAGGCGTCTTCCTGACTCTAGGTGCAGCACTCTATCCACTACACCTCCTAGCTACCAACCCTAACTCACTCTTTGATATTGGCCAGCTCCTTTCTATGAACTGTAGCATGCTGTATCTAAGTTGCAAAAAGACAAATTTAACTTATTTCATTCAATTAATTATTCAATCATCCATGAAGCAGTTGTTTCATAATTTGTGAACTGTAGGTTTCTTCTATTTTTAAAATGATGATGAGGAGACAGTGTGGTATTAAGAGAATACTGACTGGTATTAGATTGATATTGATAGTCAGCTCTGTGATGTTGGCCAACTCATTTAACCCCTTTGAGTAGAAGCAAATTTCATCATGATGTAAGGAAGTATTTCCAAACAGAAAGAAAGTAGGCATCCTTGATAGATAATAGGATTTCCCTCAGTGGAAGCTTACAAGCAAAGAGTAGATGAGCCTTTGGATACATTGTATAGGACTTTATTTTCTAGATTTGTATGCCCTTGTATAAATGGTGATCAATCTGAATTGCGTTAATTCGAATAAATAAGGATAGAATGAAAAACTAATCTTCCTAAAGTTGTAAAGAATCATTTCTAACTTTTTACAAATTAATTTTTTTTATGTAATTACAGTCTTTCCAGGACTTTCCTAGGTGGCCCTCAAAGTTCCTTTTCCCAGCTCTAAAATTTTATGATTTTATAATTTTATTTTTTTTTAATACTCATACACAGTAGTTATTCTTATTCATTCAATATTGGTTATTTACTGAGAACCTCTGGTATGTTGAGCACCATTTTCAACACTGAAAAGAATATAAAAGAAGTAGAAAACATGGTCTTTGGTTTTAAGAAGTTTATGTTTTGGTTGAGGAGATAAGAGACTAGGGGGAATATAGCTAGGTGGGGCAGTGGGCAGAGCAGAAAGACCTGTTTTCAAATCTGAATAAGTCAATCTCTATTTGCCTCAGTTTCCTCATTTGTAAAATAAGGATCATACTAGTCCTTACCTCGTAAGGTAAGGATCAAATGAAATAATTATAAAATGTTTAGTACAAAGCATAGTGAATGCTATATAAATATTAGTTATTTTCATTATTATCATTGCCTCAGTTTCCTCATCTGTAAAATGAACTGGAGAAGGAAAAGACAGACAATAGTAGTGTCTTTACCAAGAAACCCAAAATGGGGTTATGAAGAGTCGGAAATGACTGGAACACAACAACAGCAATAAATGAAGGCATTAGTAACAAATAGTTGTTAATAAGAATTGTCTCTCTAGGGAAGAGGGTGAATTTTGTGTGTTCTCTTTCATGATCAATCAGCACAATGGTTATATAGACCTCTATACCAGATTTATATGCCCTTGTGTAAATGGTGATCAATCTGAATTGCGTTAATTCAAATAAATAAGGATAGAATGAAAAACTAGTCTTCCTAAAGTTGTAAAGAATCATTTCTAACTTTTTACAAATTAATTTTTTATGTAATTACAGTCTTCCATATCAGAGAAATGTTATCATCTGTATTATACAAGATCAAGATAATAAGTCCAAGAATCCTCTTCCAAAAAAAAAAAAAAATTCCTCTTTCTCATTATAATTGCATGCGATAGCCCAGTCCTGTTCTTATTAGAGAAGCAATGTGGTGAATTGGAAAGAATGCTTGATTTGAAGTCAGAAAACCTGAGTTCACTTACAGAAAACCTGTGTAGCCTCTCTAGAACTAAAGTTTCCCCTATGTAAAATGAAAAAAGAACAGTTTTAACCCCGCATCCCATTTTTGCAAATCCTTTTTAATTTTGAAGACATTTCTTGAAGGAGCATCAAAATGTATTTCTTGGGCGAAATGGGGTCATGAGTGGAAAAAGTTTAAGAAACCCTGATCTATGTAAGTCTTTAAGCCTTTCTATCTTTAAATCTAATATCATTGATTTAGTGATAAGGGGATGCAGTAACTATTCAGGTCAGTAGTATAATGAATTGAGTGTTAAACTTTGAATCAGAAGTCAAATTCAGATGCTGCTTCAGACACTTATTTAGATATATAACCCTGAGCAAATCACACATTACCATGCACATAATAGGTGTTTGATAAATGTTGTGGACTTTACTTGATCTCTTTTAGCCTCAGTTTCCTCATCTATAAGATGAAAGTAATAGCACCAATCTTATAGAATTGTTGTGAAGATCAAATGTGGTCATATGTGAAAACTTAAAAGAGTTTAGTACTGCTTGTTATTATTAATAACAGACTAAGAAGCAATGTCAGATGTTGTTCTAGGTCTGTTGTTCTAACAGCTGAATAGCTTGTTCTAGTGGGAAGGTGGAAAGCGCATCTGTGCAGATAAGCAAATATGAAAATTAATAAAAAATAATTGGACGGTGAGTGGGGAGCACTAATGAATCTTAGAAAATAGCTTTTTATACTGAAGATTATTTTTCTTCCCCTTTCCCCTTTGTGTGTTTACAGAAAATTTTGGCTGGCATGGAACACCCAAATGGTGAAATTAAACCAAAGAGTAGGAGGTGGGGCCATGTTTCCAGGTCAACAAAGGATTCTGATGATTGGGGTGACTTGGATGATCTTGGTTTCAGCCCTTCCCTCACCAGGACTGATCTAAAAAATAAGAAAAGACAGAGTGATGAAACTCTCTGTAGGCAAGTTTTATATTAGAATTTTTCCTGATTTTTATTTCCTTTACATCATTTCTCAGACTTAATGCATGTGGTATACAAGCCTTGCCATGTTTTCCCCACTTGGAAAGATTTCTAAGAATAACTCTGGTAATGGACTGTATTTTTATTTTGCCAAGGACCAACTTAGTTAAATTCAGACATTTTTTGCCTGCCACTAGGTTTCAAGAAGATAAATCTTTCATCTTATCAGCAGGCTATGGCCATATATTGAGTGGTATGGGGGCTTTGATATGTTTTTGTGGAAAGAATCACCATTACAAAAATCACAGATGCCCAAAGTAGTGATCTTAGACTGGTGAGAATCATTGTAAAGATCATTATTCTGTAAAGATCATTACTCTTGTACTAAAATAAAGCATGTTATTTTGTTACAGATTTGAGAGTGTTTTGGACCTGAAGCCTTCAGAGCCCATAGGTACTGGCAACAGTGCACCCACCCATACTTCTTATCAGCGACAAGACACTCCAACACTGCGATCTGTAGCCAAGCAGCATTACTTGAAGCATTCTAGATACTTGCCTGGTAAATAGAAATTATTTATCCTTAACATTATAGGGCCTTAATAGATACCTATTGATTGGTTGATGAAAAATCAATGATGTTTCTTGTCCCCCCCAAAAAATCTACTTTAGATAGCAAGACAAATCTTTAGTGGACTATGTAATAACAAATGAAAACACTAAGTTGTTGAAGTCCATGAGTCATAAGATCCATCCTATGCCACATAGTTGGACTAAGATGAGAAATTTGACCATGAATACCTTGTGGAGTGTTCTCATGACTATCCACTTATATGTCATCATGCTCTGCCATTTAAAGTCCAGTGAGCAAAAAACCCATTCGATTTCCGTTTTCCTTCTGTTAGATTTAGGTATAAAAATAAGAATGTGGGGCTATATTTTTTAAAAGAGTTGATAACCATCTATTTTTTTTACTAGTATAGCTTTTTATTTACAAGATATATGTGCATGGGTAATTTTTCAGTGCAAAACTTTGTTCCAATTTTCCCCTCCTTCCCCCAGATGGCAGGTTGACCAATACATGTTAAATATGGATAACCATCTATTTTTAAGAAAAATGGGAGAAGATTGAACACATAAAATAAATCCTTATAAAAATAACTATTGGCATTCATGTTTCTATTGAGAAACTGAAGCTTTAGCTGGAGTAATATTCTTAGAATAAAAGAAAGAATTCTTTTGATGTTTAGGAAAGTCTTCAGAGTAGTATTCCAATGTACAAATCCAAGTTATCTGCCTTTTAAGAAATAATATTTCATCTAGGAACTAGTAATAGATATTTTTGTTGTTCAGTCATTTTTCGGTCTTGTTTGATTCTTCATGACCTTGTTTGGGGTTACTTGGCAAAGATACTGGAGTGATTTATCATTTTCTCCTGTGCCTCATTTTGCAAATGAAGAAACCGAGGCAAGCAGAATTAAGTGAGGTGTCTAGGATCACATAGTAAGTTTCTGAGGCTAGAATTGAAGTCTGGAAGGTGAGACTTCCTAACTCCAGGCCCAGTACTCTATCCACTGTGCCATATATCTGCCTACTAATAAACATTAGTCATGAGAATTACGATATACTGCCCTTAAAAAACTTTTCTGTAATAGGGGTCAAACATAGATTTAACTGAGTGATTGCCAGTTAAAGTATATTGAGTCAAAGGCAGAGTAGATAATGTGTTTGGGAGCTCAACCTTTTATTCACGAAGATTCAAAGTTTCTGTCTTTGACATTTATTAGTTATGAGCAGCTAGGTGGCACACTATATAGTGTACAAAGCCTGGAATCAGGAAGATGAGTCTAATTGAATTCAAATCCAGTCTCAGACACCATCTGTGTGACCTGAACAAGTCACTTAATCCTGTTTGCCTCAATTTTCTCATCTATAAAATGAGCTAGAGAAGGAATGGCAAACCACTGCAATACCTTTGCCAAGAAAACCCAAATGGAATTATGAAGAGGTGGACACAGCTGAAAAATGACCAAACAGTAGCACCTATTTAACCATTGACAAATCATTTATCTTGGTTGCATACGCTCTTTCTTACTCTCACTTTCTAAGTTTACTGAATCCAAATCTGATGATTATCCAGAAAAGCTTCTCTTTCATACCATAGTTCCATATTTTCCATAGCCTATAAAGTGTGTGGTTGTGTGTAAAAGATATATATATATATATATATATTTATTTATCCAAAAATATATAGTAGAGATAAGGAGATAAAAGTCAATAAGACTTGGCAACTTTTCATGAATGGTTTTGTAGGAAATTTGTAATTGTTCTGCTTTTATATTATTGCTTTTCTGAACCCTGATGTAAGACTAAATATACAATTTGCTTTTAATTGTTTCCTATTAGGCATACCTATTAGAAATGGTATACTTCCAAATCAGGGCAAGGATTTTCTTCCACCTAATTCATGGTCTGGGTCTAGTCTCTCTGGAAAATCTTCAGGGTCAGTATCAGGAATCAGCAGAATGAATTCAGGTAAGTAATAATGAATAAAATGTCCAAGGGTAACAAACAATTACACTGGATTTAGCAAATTCATTAAAGCACTTAATGCAGTCAATGCTCTTGTTTTTGCCCTTCCATATTTTAATGTATTCCACTTAGCACCTTCTCTTGGGTAGTCTGTAGAAAATACTGACAATATTCCTTCTCTTTCTATCTCAGTTGATTTTTCCATCTAAATGTTTTCTGCCATCCTACCCCTACTAATTTCTACATTTCCTCACATGAACATATCCTCTTAATGTAAAATTTACTACTTCTTCTCCTTGATTAAGATTTATCCTTAAAGGGAAAATTTCCAGTTATGAATTCCATCCAACTATGAGGTTGAATTTGCTTTCTGCTATTGGAAATTCAGTTAACCTTGTCATAGAATTATCTATATTTTAAGCATATACATAATATTTAAGATCATGAGATTTCTTTCTCTCTTCTTAAGCATCACCTTCTATGAATTATTGCTCTTCTTGAAGAGCAATTGTATAGGATTCAGTAAGTAGTTGTATAGGATTCAGTAAGATTCCCTCCCATACCAGCTCACCGAATAATGAGGTTAGCCACCAAAATGATGGGGGTATGGGGTGAGATCCCAAAAGTATATTGGAGTGGAGCAGCTAGGTGGCACAGTGGATAGAGCACCAGCCTTGAAGTCAGGAGTATCTGAGTTCAAATGTGGCCTCAAACACTTAATATCTCCTAGTTGTGTATATATATATATATATATATATATATATATATATATATATATAGGAGTTATGGATCTGTATCATAAGTCTTCCAAAAGAATAGGCTTCCAAGTCAAAGAGCAAAGATTTTGTAGCACTGTTAAGAGCAGTTTAAATTCATAATCTTTAGCAAGCAAAAAGGGTTTTACCAATTAACAAGGAAAAATAATATAATATGATTTTATGGTTTCCCTCATTTATGGGGGGCTTCTATTCTGGCAATAAGTCAGTGATTCTAGATTTTCTGCCTCAGGAAACTCTCACATCCAATCTATCTAATTCTGACCACTTCTTAGATAGCTTCTGGCCTCTGGAAACTCTTACAGATCAAACTCCTGAGAAAATAGTGAGTAAGACCCCTCCTCAATTCTTTGCTGACTGGTAATATTCCTTCCAGAGACCACTGCTTCCTACCTATGAGCCATAGAATTAGCATATCTATGATTGAAAGCTGGATAAATATGTCTCCTTGTTTCTGTTTCTCTGCTGAATTCCCTTACAGCTCAGCCCACTTTGTTATGACATTTCTATTGCAATAAAGCTTTGCCCCTTGACTAAGCAGATGGGTTCAAGCCTGCAAATTTTTTTGAGATACTTTGTAACACTGACCCGGGACCCCAAACTTTTGGGGCCTCCTTTCCCAAATTCGACAGAAAGCCGAGTCCTCTAGTGGAACTCACAATTAATAGGAAGAAGACACCATTAAAGGGAAGATGACAGGAAATGTTACCATGCCAGTGGCAGGTTAAATTTATAGAGAAGTCAGCAGACTAATCCTAGAAGGGAGTTAGAAGGGGAAGGGGATTATGGTGTGATGGGCTAACTCTAAAAGGGAATTTAGCACCTTAGAAAGAGTTAGCAAAGACTATAGTATGAGCTGTTCTTTTATAAGGGAAATACAGCCTCAAGGGTTTGACATTATAACTTGTCTTTCTGATTGGATACAATAAGGTATCTAGAGACCTCCACCTTGGGTGGGACTATAATCAAAAGTCCTCTTGAATAAAAAGTCTAATTAAGAATGAAATGCCCACTTAAGTTTGAGATGATCCAATCAGTGCTTCTTCCAGCTTGCCTCAGAGAGTAAGTAGCTAAACTTCCAGATTGTGATTCAGTTATTTTTCAGCTAATATCTGCCTAATGATTCAAGCTTTCTCAGCAAATGTTTACCTAGCTACTCAGGACCTCTTCATTCTTATTTCCCTTCTATTTCCCATTGTAATGCCTTTTTGATCAGATTCACAAGATCCCTAGCAAATACATTTCTTGATCATCATTTGTTAGGTGCATTCCTTTCCAGTCTTAAACACAATCTTTATATTACTGTTGAAAAGTTTATCATTCTTATATTTTAAGTGAGTCAGGAAAAAGTCAGAAAAAAAAAATCCTGTTTTCAGATACCATCTCCTTTTTAAAATTTATTGAAAAATTTTTTTTATTTTGTAATTCTGTCTTTTGTTTTTATATTACTTTTGTTGTGAAATGTATTCCTCCCCTAATCAGTGAGCTATTTTTGTAACAAAGAAAAAGAACAGAAAAAAATCAAAATATTATGTCAAAGCTAAGAAACATATCAGTTAAATCTAACAGATTGTATAATTTTCTGTACTCATAGGATCCCCCTTCTGCAAAAAAAAAAAAAAAAAAAAAGTTGGGAAGTAAATTTTTTAATATCTTCCCTGATGCCAATTAGTCATCCTAATTACATGCTGTTCAGTTTCTTTGTTATTGTTTTTTCCATATAGTCATTGAGCATGTTGTTTTCCATGTTCTCTTTACTTTACTCTGTATCTTTACATATCTTTACATATTTAGTCTCTCTCCTGATTCTTTGTAATCACCATTTCTTATAACATGGTTCCATTGATATTTCACAATTTCTTTAGCAATTCTCCCAATTGATGAGATACTTTCTTTTTCTTTGCTACTTTAAGTGCTACCATGAATCTTTTGGTGTACATAGGAAGTTTCTGTCTTTGATCCTCTTAGAGAGGTATATTATCAAGTAATAGGATCTTTGGGTCAAAATTTATGACCATTTTCATCACTTTTTAAAGCCTAATTTTAATACATTCAGCCAATTGTCAAATCTTAATATTTTCATACAGTATCTCTCACATCAGATGCTCATCATAGTCATCATCTTAGTTGAGTTCAACTGCCTCATCAACTCTTGCATAGAATATTGCAAAAGAATCTTAATTCATCTATTTCCTTCAAGATTCTCTGTTCCAATCCATATTCTACACAGCTGTCCCAGTGATATTTCTAAAGCTCAAGTCTCATCATGTCTCTTCCATATACAATAAATTCCAATGTCTCCCTATTACTTTTAGAATTAAATATAAACCTTTCTGGGTAGTTCTTAAAGTCCTAAGCAATCTTTCCAACTTCAGGCATATTCCCATTCCTGAATTTCACCTCTCATTTCCACATCAAACAATATTTCATTTACTTTGAGACTCAGCTCAAGCATTACCTTCCATAAATAATACCGATTCCCTCCTTTTGATTTATGTAGAAATGGACATCCCACTTTCCCCATGGATCACTTTTCCATAAGTCAGTTCTTTTAGGGCTTTTTCCCACATATTCATAATCAGAATTTTTTAGTCAGGTTACAGCTCAAACTTCTTGCTCATAATGCATAATTTTGAAAAGGGAGATTTATATGTCAGTAAGGTAACTCAGAGAACTTAAATGTAAATTAACAAGAAGTCTTTTTGTATGCTAGTAATTCATTTCCAGGATCCATTTAATCAGCACATTTTGAGTCCTGGACGTCCCATGTGGTTGTCTGGTCCCTGGATATCTTCTCTTGTACAATTCTAGAATAGACTTTCATTTTCAGGGCAGCTATAAAGGGGACTAAAGTCATTTGTAGAAGTTCCTAATAATTCTGCTAAAATCTGCTAATAACAAGACTTAATGCATTTGAACACAATCTCTTAAATGTAATTCTCCAATTCTTAAATATCAGAGAATTTCAGAGGCTTTTTTATATACCACTTGCTGTTTTTATCTTTACTTCAATCGTGTGCCCATATAAGAATCTTTAAAAAAAAAAATGTGCCTAATATATAAAATGAACTTTTCTGTCTTATAAAATTATCAGATACTTTAAAATGGAAAAATAATTTCACTTTTTAAAAAATTATTAATACAGTTTTATATATAAGACCCTTAATTCCATTTCAAAAACTTCTATTTTGGAAACATAACCAAAACTTGAATTTTTATACTAGACATATTTGAAAACTAATTATATACTTTTGTATATAGATCTTAGAGAAAAAAAAATCTAATCCTGTTGTTTTCTCAAATTTTACCATTCCATTTAATTAGAAAACTTTTACATTCCATCTTTGTCTTATTACTTTGTCTAATCCCCCCTTTTACAGGATATCACGTCTATATTACAATTTGATCACAAATACAGATTAAAATTGTAAGATTTTTCATACTTGTATCTTATTTTAGTAACTCAGAAATATTCCAATATGAATTTATTAATCAATAGATTTAGTATTATATTTATAAAACTTCTGCTGGTCACCTGTCCTTGTAGAAATTTGCTATGAGAGGAAAAGGAGAGATATAGTTATAATAATGCCAACACGCTTTCCCTAAAGGGCACAGACTGAACTGACATATATCATAACAAGGGGAAAACTCTCTTAGCTCTGTTTGATTCTAATCATGGATTATATCTGACAACCAATCATATAGCCATAGAGTACCAAAAACTAAGGCTCAGGATTAACCAAGTTGGGAAATGTGAAATAGCACAATGAAGAAAATGAGTCTATAAGACTCATGCCAAAGTCATTCCCAACACTTTTCCTGAGCATGCAAATTCACTTCTAGCAGAATGTAGACATGTGATTCTCTACAACTGACTTCATGTCAATTCAGACAATGATCCTTATAATCAAAATTCAAAGCAATAATAAATTACATTCCCAAGAATTTTTACTTCAAATAACAAAATTTTGTTAACTACAGCTTAGGGCTTGAGTATATTTTCTTATGTTTCACTTAGAGTTAACAATTCTTTTATCCTTTACTTATAAATTAGAACTCCACATTCTGGAGTTTCAAACATACATTAAATATATGATAATTAGCTCATATTAATATATTGAAGTTATGAGTTTAAATCACCATATACATTTTCATAGTTGTTATAAGTAACCATAAAAAAATTTTCAAGTTAAAATTCTTTATTATAGTTAACTTGTTATGATTATCTATTTTAAAACAAAACTATACCCCCATTAAATATTTAAGTTTTCAAATACCTGTTTTTATCACATTCTTTTAAAATCTCAATTCATAATGTAGATTAAAAGGAAAGTTAATTTCTAAAACTATTTCTGACAGAATGGTTTCCCAGAGCATTTCATGATATAAGAGAATTCTGAAATACAATAATATATGCAATATCATGTATTTAAAACATGAAACAAAACTTATTGCCAATCAGATGATGCCAATTCAGCCAAATGCATTTCTAAATTATCCTACATAGAAAATCATTAATCCTTCTTATGGTTGTAATTTTATACTAATCATATCTATAATCTAGTATGCAGTACATTTATTTACCTCTGAAACTTTTGGCCTTTAAAATCTGGGGGAGAGGGCACAAATTTGATATACTCCTTACCCATATCTGTCATAAATCTTTATGCTCAACAGCCTGTGGAACATTAGAAGTAAGAGAATTTGGCAAGCTGATAAATTCCAGATAAGATTTGATTCTAACGGATGTATTGATCCAGCTAGCATGTGAAGTGGGAGTGTCACTCTACTGAGTTCCCCTCTCCCTGCTTTTCTGTTTTAAGTGGGGTTACCTAAGGATAGGAGGCTGAGGAATGTAGTATAGGGAAAACCAATCCCCTGAAGGAACAGAATGGTAAAGAGAATAGAGTGCTGGACTTATTATATCTATATAGGAAGAGCTGTTTTTGATCCTCTTTTAGAAACTTATTAGCTGTGTGCCTCAGAACAAATCATTTAAAAACCTACTATCTTTGTGCCTCAGATTCCTCAATTACAAAATGAAGGGGTAGAATTTGATGGCCTCTAAGACTGAAATTTATGACCCTCAGCTAAGGGAGATTTTCATACAAAAGGAAGCAAGGGGGAACTGAGACTGATGAGAAACCATGGGTTTCATGTCATCCACTCACTGAGTGTTTTATTTTGTTTGTCTTTTCCTTTTTTTCCTGAGTATATATAATTAAATTTGAATGTTACTTGTGTGCATGATGAGGCCCTGTAGTGTACCCCATTTCATGCTCTATATGCTAAGCATATCTTCCTTGTTAATCATACATAACATTTCATCTCCCATCTTTGTCTTTGTCTAAGCTGTGTTCCATGTTTAGAGTGCCTCCATTTTCACCTCTTAAAATTCCTAGTTTCCTTCAAATCTTAACTCAGACACCATCTCCCACATGAAACCTTTCCACCTCCATTCAGCTCCAAGAGGCAGGTAGGTGGCACAGTGAATGAAGAGCCAGACCTGGACCCAGGAACACCTGAATTCAAATTCAGACACTTACTAGCTGTATAATTCTAGGCAAAACACTTCACTTTTTCCTCAATGGTAAAATAGAAATAATAATAGCATTCACCTCCCAGGTTTGTTGTGAGGATCAAATGAGATAATTATTATAAATTGCTAGGCATAATACTTTATAAATGTTAGCTATTAGTAATAATAGTACTCACTTTCCTTTGTAATTATTTTATCTGTATTTTTATTATTGTATGCATGTTATTACCTCAAAATAGAATGTGAGTTCCTCAGAAGGTCCCATGGTTTGTGTGGCACCTCACTAATGGACTTTCATTCCCCTTGTTGTCCACCAGTTGTTTCTGGCTATTCAGGATCTGGCAGACTGACTGGTAGCTATCTCCCTCCATTTCTGAAAAAAGAAGTGGGTTCTGCTGGACAGAGGGTGCACCTAGCTCCTATTTCCGATCCTTCTCCTGGTAAGTTCAGTTAACACAATGCATTAATTGTGCATACAGAGGGCCATTTATATATTCCACAACAGCTAGGTGGAAGCTTCATTTCCCAACAGGGAAGATTCAATGTCTGTTAGAATTTCTGGACACTTTCCCTATCTCACCCTCGAAGGCTAGATGAAGAGAGACAATTGGCTGGGATGGGGTGGGGGGCAGTAAGGGAGAGTGCTGGATTGGGAACGTCCTAGGAGACAAAGTCTGAAAGTGAATGCCTGTATTTCTGGAAGATGGTACTTTGCTATCTTTCCCACCTTTCCAGATACAGAAGAAAATAGTCTACACACTGCTTTAAATGAACATCTGTCAAACATCTTTATTATTTTATAAGCAATTTGCTTGAAGTATACTTCATTCTCCCCTCTTTATTTTAGAATCTTTGATTTCTTTTTCAAAGCTCAGCTCAGGTGCTACCTTTTACAAGGGAGTCTTTCTTTACTCTCTCTGCTATATTAACCAAGTGGTGGCACAATGGATAGGACTCTGGATCTAGAGGAAAATCAGAGCTCAAATCTAGCCTTAAACACTTAATAGCTATATCACCCTGGGCAATAATGCAGGCAGTATAGTAGATAGAGTTCCAACCCTAGAGTCAGGAAGACTTATCTCCCTGACCTTAGATACTTATTAGCTGTGTAACCCTGGATAAATTACTTAATCCTATTTACCTCAGTTTCCTCATTTGAAAAATGAACTGGAGAAGGAAATGGCAAACCACTTTAGTATCTTTGTCAAGAAAACTCCAAATGGGGTTACGAAGAGTGAGACATGATTGAAAAAAAACAACTGAACAAAAAACCCCCAAAAAACCACTGAACAGTAGAGATGTAATTTAGGGTATATGATACAGAGGAGGTAGGCATTCAGAGGAAATGAATGCTCACCTACCTCCATGTTGTGACTATTTGTGACATGGTTAAGTTGTAAATATAGTATATTAACCTCTGTCTACCTCATTCTCTTTCTTTCTTTTTTCTTTTACTTTTTGCTGAGGCAACTGGGCTTAAGTGACTTGCCCAGGGTCACACAGCTAGGAAGTGTTAAGTGTCTGAGGTCAGATTGGAACTCAGGTCCTTCTGACTTCAGGGTTGGTGCTCTGTCTATGAAACATGTCAGGCCCTTCTATCCTCCATTATCTCTCAAATTTTATCTAAATTCATGTTTATTGTTTCAATGACATTATCCATCTATATCATCCTCTGTCATCTCCTTTTCCTTTGGCCTTCTATCTTTCCCAGAATCAGTGTTTTCCAATGAGTCCCTTTTATTACTATGTGGCTCAGGCATTTAACCTTCAACTTCAGTATCTGGCCTTCTAGTAAATAGCCTGAATTAATTTCTTGCCTAGCTTACAGTAGCCACTTAGTAAATGCTTGCTTTCTTCCTTTCTCTCTCTCTCTTGAAATGACTTTGCATATACTTTGTATTTAGTCACTTGTGTTCATCTTACATCCCCCAGTAGAATGTAAACTCCTGGAATATAGGAACTATTTTGGTTTTGATTTTATATGTCCAGTAAGTTCCACAATGTGGTGCACATTATAGGTGCTCTGTAAATATTGACTACAAAGAAGCCCAAGTAAAACCAGATTCAAGTCTTTCCTTCCTTCCTTCCTTCCTTCCTTCCTTCCTTCCTTCCTTCCTTCCTTCCTTCCTTCCTTCCTTCCTTCCTTCCTTCCTTCCTTCCATCATCCTTTTTTTTTTTTTTTTTTTAGGTTATGCTTCACTGAAGTCTGTGAGACCTCATCATAATCGACCCCTTTTCCATACCCAGCCCAGAAGTACCCCAGGATTATTGCCTCGGCCCCCTGCAGCCCAGCCAGTTCATGGACGTACTGACTGGGTTTCTAAATATGCATCTCGACGATGACAGACATGAAGCACTTTGCACTGAAAAGCAGGAAACTTTTCATCAAGATTATGATGGTGAAGGAAATTGTCGGACCTGCAATAAGCATGAGAAATGACAAGCAAAGGCCTCCCCCCAACACATTATTATCTTCTGCAATTAAGATATTTCAATATTCCTTTTTTTTAAGTTTTTAAAAAATATTCATTTGAATCCAATGTGTACCTTTTTTGTACAAAATTATTTTGTTCTATAACCGGGTCTTATTATTTTCTTAAACAGCAGCATTTTGTATATAGGAAATTATGTTTTGGCATTTTATACAGGAACCTTTATAATGAACTTTTTAAAAAAAGACTTTTAATTTGGGGGGTGGTATCCAGGAAATATTTTATACAAATAAAGAAATGCAGTGAAACTAATGCAGTATTGCAATATAGGTGCAATTTAGGGCTGTGTGATACAGGGGCATTCACCTTAGCCTTTTGGCTATTTGTAACATGGTTAAGTTGCAAATATAGCACATTAGGCACATCTAGCCTACTCTGACAAACTGGTTTGATTTTAGTACTGTAAAAATGATTCCCAACTTTTTCAGATGCCCTGTTTTCTTTTATCTGAGGTTGTAGCACTATAATTCCCCTCTCCTAAAAGTATTATAGCATTTCGTAAATTTCATTTTGAAAATTTTCTAGCATCTTTTGAAATTATTGGAGATACCCTAAGGTATTATGAAGGCAGGTTTGGGGATCACTTCAATTATTTCTCTTTCTATTCATTTTTTGAAACAGATTAGTGGGGAATAGTCCTATAAGTAATTGTGCACACACACAAAGTCAAATTTTTTTTGAGCAAAAGCCTGTAATTTAAGGGCTAACTTGGGCAATTTGATTCTATGTTTCTGCCCCACAATGAGTGCCAGCAGACATAGCCAGTGGTTTTTTACCTTGGCAAGGGAGTTCCCCCCCTTCATTCCAAGGGGAATTTTTACATATTTTGCACATCTCTAGGTCTGGTTAGGATTAGACAGTATGTAATCCACGCTCATTACCAGGTACTTCATATTAACTTCCGATAAGCAGAAAGGACTTGGGCTCTCTCTGATTTGCTGGGAAACAAATTTACAGTAATACTAGTGTCAGTAATGTGTCACATTTGAACTTAACCATTAATTTCTCTTAAACAAAGGGAAGATATACTGTATTTATCTGATAAGGCTGTTCCTGAGAAAGGAATGTTTACAGCATAGTAAAAGTGACAAAGCTGGTTTGTAGGCAAAAAACAGTGGTTAAGACCTATTTTGACCCATTTTGGTGCAATTCTTTTGCTCCTTT
The DNA here is from genome assembly GCF_048593235.1 of Sminthopsis crassicaudata. Classification (NCBI taxonomy): domain Eukaryota; kingdom Metazoa; phylum Chordata; class Mammalia; order Dasyuromorphia; family Dasyuridae; genus Sminthopsis; species Sminthopsis crassicaudata. The sequence continues at coordinate 263,498,794 of NC_133620.1, forward strand.
AATGGACTTCCCTAATGGCGAAAGGAAAAGTTATTTCTAATGAAAACAAAAATATTTGTGGTTATTTGGGTCCATACCTGTGCTTTCTTTCACATATGGAATTTCCAGTGCAGAAACTCCCTTCACAGATATAGATTAACAATTTATCCGCAACTTATGGTCTTAGAGTTGATTGGGGCTTTTGGAGGTATTATCACCTACCCATGACCACTCATCTAATAGTACAGGACTTAAATCCAGTTCTAAGGGCAACCTAATGCTGCCTCTCACAGAACATAGGGATTTCAATTGTTTTTGGAAGTATTTGAACTTGATTAACATTTTAATAGTAAGTGAACTTAGACTCAATATCTAAGTTAATAATTTTCAGATTTCCCAAGTTCAAGAATCCCACTTTATAAATTGTTCTTTCATTGTATCAAGTTTTGTCATGAAAAAATGATCAATGACTTTCAAAAGTCTTGAATTTAAAACTGGGAGTATCTTGTGCACTGAGAGTTATCTAACTCAAAAATTAGCAGTCATACTATCAGCTAATCAAATGCCCTTAGGTGAATTTGAAGGAAGCAAAAAATATGTATATTTTTAAAGCACACAATGGATATGGGTTTGGTCTTTTGGACTGTTATGTTTTATTGCTGGCAAACTAGCAGCAAAATTTAAGAAAGAAAATGATATCTTTATATAAGCAAGCACATTTTGCAGCTACATTCGTTCATTTTATTATATTGTGTAACCATTTCTTAAAGCAACATGAAATGTTTTCAACAATGGCTTTTTTAGTATACCAATGAATATTTATTTTCTAGCCTACAATATTACAAAAATTTAGTTTATGTAAAGATGAGCATATACTGATTTGGTGGGGGAAGCTGTTTTCACATTATAAACAGTGTCCCATAAATAAGACACAGTATCTCCATCAGATTCTAATTTATGTTGAATTTTATCAATTCCAAACACTGGATTTGCATGTTTTCCAAAAGACAAATTCTTATTATAGAACTACTAAAAATATTTGTTTGATGTTCTGTTAAGACCGAGCTATTAGAATTATTTTCTTTCTTTCTTTCTTTCTTTCTTTTTTTTTTTTTTTTTTTTTTTTTTTTTTTTTATTTACCTGTATCCATCAGAAGAGGTTCCAAACAGCTTTCCCTGGCAAAGCCCAATGAAGTTACCTGTATATAAGGAATAATGAAATGGTCATTTAGCAATTAGAGTGTCTCTGTCATCTAACTGCAGACTGCAGTCATATAAAGTGCTCTTTTATTTGCCAAATGGGTAAAGGACAAACTGTGTATTCCAACACAGCAGAGGCAAATGATAACTTTCTGTTAAGTAGAAATGAATAGCTGCACATATTGTTAGCTTTTGTTTTAACAATATTTATTTATGATACAAGACACAAAAAAATGATGAGCTTGATGGTATCAATTTATGAATATACCTCAGCTAATCACCTTGGAAAAAAAAAGCACAGCAGGCTATCAGTAATGGCCATAGATTCAGCTCTTGTACTATGTCCAAATATGTCCAGAAATAGCAATTATAGTTTTAAATGCAAATGTAAGCAATACCCCTGCTTTAAGAAAACCTAATATTTGGAAAAACTGGATTTACAGGAAAGATGAATTAGTGGTGGTGGGTAGGGGTGTGTATGTGTGTATGTATGTGTGTGGGTGGGTGTATGTGTGTGTGTGGTGGGGTTGGGGGAATATTGGGAATGATTTGTTTTGACTCTCATCAATCCACCACCTTTATGCATTGGGGTTATTTAGGGAAATTGAGTAGACAACTTTATGCATATTGTTGACTCAATTCCTTCCCTCTTCCATGCTTAACAAAATCAGAACCTGACACTTGATTTACATTTACATGTAATTCTTGCTTTGTGTGAATTATTGTTTTCAAATATAGGTCATGTCAAGAGAACTCCCGAACTGTGCATCTTTTCTAAACAATTTCACTCATAGAAATTATATCGGTCAGTCATTGCTTTGTGCCATTTTCAAGAAAGAACGCAGACTGTCAGCAGCTGCTCACTATGTGACCAAAAGCAATATGTTCGTGAGAAAACATTTTAACATGCAAGTCTTTTGTATACTTTGATGCAAACTGTAGCAACTTGGATGTCCAATAGATGTTCTTAAGTTTTTAAAGATGATTTAAAATTTTTCAACTTAATGTACTGTACTTTTGTATAAGTTTATGTGAGAAATTTTTTTGTAAATATGTTAAGAAGCTGAGTCCAAGGGTGAGCAACACATTAATCCAGAATATCATTTTTTCCCTGGGTGCCCTGTGCTAATCATTTTGAACTAAAAAGCTGATTTGATGGCTTGGAATCACTTGGAATCCAATCAGTAAGACAATTTAATTACCTGATTATTTGCAATAACAAAAAAAAATGAGTGAGATTATATTTTTAATGCAAAGAAACAAAAGTATAGAGGAAGTGGGAAATGTCATTTGTGGAGAAAGTCCACAAAATCCAATACTCCACTTCAAATAGTGTGTTGTATGGCCATTTAAGAACACCCATTAGCTTTGTGTAAAGAAAATTCTCCTGGCCCAAATAAAGTTACTTTTAAGAAATGCTGGTTTTGTTTCTGTATTTGCTTACATTAAAGGATGTAATTGATATTTTATCATTTTACTCTTTCTGTAAAGTTTATCCATGATCTTAAAATTCTCTTGGACCCTGAGTACATTGCATTTACAAAATAAAGTTGCAGCAATTCACAGATGTTTCTCCTCTAATTTGGGAGTTTCATAATTTGACTTTTTGTTCAGTCAACAGAAATGCCTTCTATGTACCAGGTTCTGTGCTAGACTTGGGGGAATACAAAGAAAGATAAGAGACTATTCCCAATCTCAAGCTCCTCACAGTCCAATGGTGGAGACAACATGCAAACAATATTTACAAATAGGATATATACAAGATAAATTGGGAACAAGTAAGAGAGGACAGGTACTACCATTAAGAGGAATCTGTACAATCTTGTAGAAGATGGGATATTAATTGAGATTTAAAGAAAGACAAAGAAGCCAAGAGATGGAAATAAGTAGAAAAAGAATTCTAACCATGTGAGGACAACCAATGAAGATGCTGAATAAATTGAGCCTCAGTTTATTTATTGGTGAAATGATGATAAAGAGACAGAATGTCTCATTGAGGAATAGCCAGGAGCCCAATGTCACTAGATTTCAAAATACATCAAGTTAAGGTAGAAGGAAACCAGAAAGTTGGGAGGGGACCTGGTTTTTAAGGGCTTGGAATGCCAAATAGAGAATTGTATAAATGATTCTGGAGGTTATGGGGACCTCCTGGAGTTTACTGAAAATGAACATGTGCATCTAGTATGGTCACACCTGTTCTTTAGGAAGATTACCCAGCTAGAAGACTTTTATAAATATTAAATTTAGAACTCATTTTAAAAATTGAATTCTAAATTCCTCTCATCAAGCCCCTCCCTCATCCACTGATAAGGCAAGCAAAATAATATCAATTATATATGGAAAGTCATGAAAATCATTTTCATGTTAGCCTTGTTACTAAAGAAAAAACAAAACAAGGTAAATATAGTGAGAAAAGTATGCGGAAGTCTGTACTCAGTTCATCAGTTCTCTCTGCTCATGAGTAGCATTTTTCACTGTAAGTCTTTTGTTTTTATTATTATATAGCTGAGAATAGCTAAATCTTTCACAGTTGATCCTATTGTCTACAAGATTATCTTGGATGAGTTTGTTCACTTCACTTTGTATCAGTTCATAAAAGAAGAGGAATTTTTTAAAATCCTGTTCAGAAAACCTGCTTTTTATACATCCTACTATGTGTAGCCTTGATTTTCCTTGAGAATAGCCCCCTAAAGTTATTTTTATAAAACAATAGCTCATAAGCCTCCGGTATTTCCCTTTCATTCTGACTATTAATTCTTCATTAATTCAAAATAAATATATCTAATTAAACAATATTGTTGTTAATTGGGTCTGACTGTTCCTAACTCCTTTTTAAGAGTTTTCTTGGCAAAGTTACTGGAGTGGTTTGCCATTTCCTTTTCCATTTCAAATGTGTCTTCCCTGTATCTCTCACCTTTCCAACTTTTTCTGTTCTGGACCCTGACAATAGAAAGGGCGCTACCCTTTTAGGGCTCCACTTACTTTGTTGGATAACTTTCTAAAACAAAATTCTCCTTTTCCTACAAGGTTTCATGGCTGGAGTCAGAAAGACCCATTACCTTGTGTGACTCTAGATTTGAGACCTATTATCTGCTTCAGTTTTCTTATCTGTAAAATGGGTTGTTGTAAGGATAAAATGAGATAATCTTTGTAAAGGTGCAGCTAGATAATTAGGTGGATAGAGGGCTGGACCTGGTTGGAATGAGAAAGACCTGACTTCAAATGTGGCTTTAGGCACTTAATAGCTCTGTGAACCTGTCCTAGTTGTTTAATCTCTGTTATTAGTGGATAGAACATTGGATCTACAATATATAATAAAAAGATATAATAAATTGAGTTCAAACCTGGTCTTAGGCATTTGCTAGCTGTATAGCTGTGGGCAAGGGTTGTCTTATCCACTAGAGAAGGAAATGGCAAAACACTCTGATGTCTTTGCTAAGAAGACCCTATGGACAATATTGCTGGGCTGGGACCCAGGGGGTTTTAAGAGTTGGACACACTGAATACACACACACACACACACACACACACACACACACACACACACACACACACTATTATTATTCTCTCCACCCACCCTACCCCCTTCCCCATTGCTCCTAAATTCTGCCTTTTAGGGCCAAGGAAAATAAATCTATTCTGTCTTCCAAATGACAGACTTTCAAATACTTGAAGGCAACTATCATGTCACTCCTGATGTTTTGTCTAAACTAACTATCCTGAGTTCCTTTAACTAACCCTTGTGTAGCATCAGCCTTCACTCGTACAGCACTTTGCTCCCTGTATTCTCTAGTGTATTATCCAGGTTATCACCCTTGTTCATATTATAACCCTTTACTAGATTGTAAACTCTGTGAGTGCAGGAACAATTTTGTATTTAAACTTGGCAGCTGTCCCCATCCCTTGACAGTAATGTACACATAGCAACCATTTAATCAAGGTTGAATTATTTTGTGGTTGAAAAAATATTAACTAATAGATTGAACAAAGCTTGCCAAAGTGTCTGCCCTTGAACCCAGATTAAATATATCAACATATATATGTTTACTTGGATGAAGAACACAGAGAGCATTATTTTTTAAGCTGCAGATACAATAAAGTTAGTAGGCATATCTAATATCTTACATAACAAAATCAGTATTCAAAAATCTGTCCATGGATTAGAACAGGATTAAGACTAAGATGAAATATAATAGGGACAAAGAGAAAGTCCATTTGGACTAAAATAAAATTTAACATGAGAGAGAGATATACCTAGATAGCAAATTCACAGAAAAAGACTATTTTAGAGATTGTATTTTTGATGAGTCCAGTGGGTCACTGCTAAAAAAAAAAAAAAAAAAAAAAAAAAAGGATGCTGTATGGGGTTAAAATATAGTACCCCAGAATGATGGAGGAGATAATCTTTGCCTTGGCTCAAAGTAGGAATTCTTAACCTTTTTTTTGTATCATGGACTCCTTTGGCTGTCTGGTGAAACCTATGGACAGACTTGTACTAAGAGTAATATTTTAAAATAACTGAAGGAATTGCTAAGTTTCATTTAAAGATTAATGAAAATAAAGATGCAATTTCCCCCCACACCAAAATTCTATCGAGAATCCAAATTGAGAATATCTTGCCTAAAGAACACATTTGCTTCTGTGTGATGCACTTTTTTTAAAATTTATTTTCCTCAACAGTATTTTATTTTTCCAGTTACATGTAAAGATAGTTTTCAATATTAATTTTGGTAAGATTTTGTGTTTGTATCTTTACCTCTGTTACTTTCCCCCTTTCCAAGATAGCAAGCAATAGGTTATATATGTATAATCATATTTGTCATGTTGTGAAAGAAAAATCAGAACAAAAGAGAAAAAAAAAAAAAAAAAAAACCATGAGAAAGAAAAAGCAACCAAACGAAACAAAAAAGGGTGAAATACTACCCTTCAATCCCCATTTAGTCTTCATAATTCTTACTCTTGAAGCTCATGGCATTTTACATTTCAAGTCTATTGGAATTATTTTGGATCTTTGTAGTTCTGAGAAGACCTAAATCTATCACAGTTAATCACCACATAATCTTGCTGTTACGGTGTACAATTCTGCTATTAATGCTTGAGAAAAATCCAGAAGTAAACAGCACAATGAATATTGAAACCATACTAAGCTATCATTATTCAGTCATGTCTGATTATTTGTGATCCCATGATATAGGATTGTCTTGGCAAGGATACTGGAATGGTTTGCCATTCCCTTCTCCAGTTTTATGCAGGCAAGGTGAAGTGACTTGCTCTATCACACAGGAAATAGGAGTCTGAGGAAAAATTTGAATGTGCTCTTTCTGCCTCTAGGCTCAGTGATCTTATCTACTTCAGCACATGTCCCATTCCACAGGAGAAATCTTTTGAAAGGAACCAGGGTAAATCTTCCAAGGAAAGTCTTAAGATAAGCATAAATTCCCTTCTTCTCTTGCACTAACATATTCCAGCCTCCAATCTCTATTTTTCAAAATTCGGTTCCTAAGACAAAGCGTTGTTCAAATGCCGATTCCTCCACAAAGAAGTTCGATCAATCATCCACTTAGACCTGGATGAGACCTTGGAAATTGCATAATATACGCCTCTTATTTTAGCCTGAGGCCCAAAGAGAGAAATTAAGTGTTTAAATATTTTCCTCTCCAAAGACAAATTAGTGCCTGTAGACTTTTGGACTGTCTAATCGATGCACATTAAAAGTGAGGGAGAGGGGAAAAGGCCCTGTTTATAGATTAGTTTATTCTGTTTTGCAACCAACATAAAGAACGAGTCACCATTGCAAAATCATTTTTTTCCTGATTGCAAAATAAAATCAAACAAAAAAGGAGCTGGCTGCACTACATTTGGCGCATTGTAATTTTCTGATTACTTTAAGCTGAAACTACAACTGATTTTTAAAAATTATTTTCCTTTTCAAAAGAATTAAGAACTTGATAAATATAAACATTTCCATATGCAAAGAAAAATAAACAGTTTTCACTTGAAACCAAGAATGTTTCATGGATCCCTTCTCTTTCCATATACACATGTACAGAGAGTATATATATAATTCTGCATGACATCTCTATGTATTTTATTTGTTTATAAATTATTATTTACATTTGTGTATATAAACCCACACACGTGCTGCCTTTTATAAAAGTCGTTCCACAAGCAAAACACTAGAGACGGCACAGGTATTTTTTCATTGTTTTGTCCCCACATAAACTCTTCCTCCGATAACGAGGTAGAAAAGTCCAAAATTAATCAGGAATCTATTTTTCAGAACTACATTTCCTTTTCTCGGGGACAATTCTTTAAATAAAATCATAACGATCGTGTTTTCTCTAAATCTTCTTTTCTCAGCCGAACCACTCTGGTCCTTTCGAACTTTGCTCATGCGGCATTTCTGACACTCCTTACCCCTGCCACCTTCTGCACTCCCTCTACAACAGGAGCTTCCCTTCCAAAACTGCACGCCGAGGCCCAGATGTAGCCTGGGGCGGGGGGGGAGGAGTAAAAGGATCCACGGGGTCTTTGGGTGAGGACTAAAACCTCTGAGAGCGAAATGGAAAGAACATTTAAGGCTCTGCTTTAAATGCGTGTAATATTAGAGCTTAAAAAGAGTATTAAAAAGGTAGCTTTGGAGGAAGCTTAAATCTGCCTCCTTGCGGCCAAAATCAACTTCTGCTTTGAAGTTTTTCTTGTTTTCATTGAGAATTTTAATGATAAAGAGAAATTCAGTTTGTTGTTTTTACTGTGGTCTGTCTCTTCTCCCTGTCTCTTGTTTATCTCTCCCCACCGCTCCCTCGCAGTCTCTGCTTTTTCTCTCGGTTATCTGTTCCTGTTTCCTCCTCTGTCCACTCCCGCTTGCTGGCCAGACTTATCTTAAAATAAATAAATAAATAAAAACAACCTGTCTTGCAGATTGAATTGCAAGATCGGTGTATGTTTTTAGCTGACTAAACAAGTTAACTTACAAGATATTTTACCTTTATTCAATTGATATTTTCTTTTTTAAATTCCATAATCATTTCTACATTTCATTTGTATTCCTACATAAATGAAGTTTTGAATTGGGGAATTCTGGGAATTTTGCAAAAGGAGGGCAGATTCCTATTTCCATGTTTATTCCTGCATTTTAAAAATTGCATGGCTGCAAAAGGAATGCAGACTTATTTGTTGTTTCTTCTGTAAGGCGCAAAAGGAAGGCAGACTGCCACGTGCAGCGCCTCATTTGGATGTGTCTGGAGTCTTGGAAGCTTGACTACCCTACGTTCTCCTACAAATGGACCTTGGGAGCTTGTTCTAGCAGGGGAGCGCAGCTACTCGTATACCCTTGACCGAAGAACGGTACGCCTCTATCGGGGAAGGTCGTCCTCTTCGACCGAGCGCGCAGCTTCGGGAGGGACGCACATGGAGCGGTGAGGGAGGAAGGGGACACCCGCCTAGCCAGCCAGATCAGCCGAATCAACCCTGGCGATCAATGGGGTGACAGATGTCGCAGCCAGATCGCCCTCACATCCAACAGCCTCTGGGGGGCGTTCAGTATATAGGGCCGACAAGTGAGTTTTCTTTACGTATGGGGTGACAATTTGCAAAGTAACTACAAGAACCTCAAGGGGCATATTTACAGCGCCTCTGTAAGAACACTATTTTTGCATTTTCTTTGAATCCTTGGTAAAGTTGAATTTCTTTGCAATTTGGGATGATTTTGTCCTCCCCATGATACCTTGCAGCTGGGTTGGGCATGCAAAACACCGGAGTCACGATTGGTAGGCTTCTCCCAAAGTCCTCGCCCACTTCTCTTAATTACTGCTCCGCCCCGTGCTCCCGGGCTTCTCTTCTCTCCTTCGCGCTGAAGGCTCTCCTGGCTGGCAGGACCCGGTGAGCATTAGTCTCTGTCCCCCTTCCTGCCCCTGGTCGCTTTCCCTGCTCCCGGGGCTCTGCCCTGCAGCGCGGCCCCCTTCCCTCACTCCATGTGGGCTGCGGGGCTGGAAGAGGTCAGGGAACCATGCGATCTGGGGCCGGGCGGGGGGACCACGGAGCTCAGGTGGCAAGGGGCAGAAGAAGGACTGGAGAAATGCAGGGCACGAGGGCAAGGGACCCACTGGGGCGGGAGCGGGGCCCGGAGCGTGGAAGAGGGCATGGGAACGGGAACCAGCCAGCGCTGAGCGGGGGGCAGGATGTACGGGGCAGGGGCTGCATGCAGGGCCCGGGAAGGGAGAATGGGGCAAAGAACTGTAGAGATGCCCACCTGTGGGGGAACGGCTAATAAAATGCGGTTGTCGTGGCGTGGGAGACTAACATGCAATAATGAGCAGAACCAAGAGCATTGCATACAGTAACAGCGCTGATTCAGAGAGTAACAGTTATTCTGATTACTCAAATAATTATAATAATACTCAAATTATAATTACTGAAATCCACGACATTCCTGTGAAGAATAAAAGAAATAATTTTTTTTTTTTTTAAAAAGGAAGGCCCATAAGATTGGCAAATGTAACAAAAAATGAAAATGTTGGATGTAGGACGGGAGGTGGAAAAACTGGGGCACTAATGCTGGAAGTGTGAACGGATCCAACATTCTGCAGAGAAATTTGGAACTCTGCTCAAAGAATTAGAAAACTGCCTACTTTTTGGTCCAGCAGTGACATTGCTTGGTCTATATGACAAATATCCTCTCTCCTCGGCCCCCCCCCCCCCAATAAAAGGAAAAGACCTGGAGCTATCGCAGCTTTTTGAGAATTGGAAATGGAAAGGATATTTATTCATCAATTGGGCAATTGGGGAATGACTAAACACGTTGTGGCATGTGGTTGTAATAGAGTATTATTACTGTACTATAAGAAATGACAAGCAGGATGATTTTTTTTTTTTTTTTTTGGTAAATAGTATTTTTTTTTCCTAATTACATATAAAGATAGTTTTCAACTTTCATTTTTATAAGATTTTGTTTCAATTTTTTTCTCCTTCCTTTTCTTCCATCCCCCCTTTCCCAGAGAGCAAACTGATAGAGGTTATACTTGTGTAATATTTGGACATAGTTCTACTTTAGTCGTGTTGTGAAAGAAGAAATAGAACAAAAGGGAAAATAGCGTGCTTTGATCTACATTCAGACTTCAAAGTCCTTTCTCTAGATATGTACAGCATTTTCTACAAGGATGATGGTTAAAAAAAACCTGGACTTACATGAACTGATGCATAGCGAAGCGAACAGAACTGCAAGAATGTTGTGCACAGTAATAGTTCAGTGAAGAACTGTGAATGATTTAGACATTCCTAGCAATATAGTGATCCAAGATGCTCCCAAAAGACTAATTATAAAGCATACTGTCTTCCTCCAAAGAAAGAACTGATGTTGTTTGAATATGAACTGAAGCAGACATTTTTCAGTTTCTTTCATTTTTTCCTCTTATTTGAGACTTCTTGTACAAAATGATTAATAGGGAAATAATTCCACAAATGCAACCTATATCTGCTTACTGACTTAGCAAAGAGAGAGGGGAAAGGAGAGAGAGAGATATAATGTGGAACTCAAAACTTTAAATAAAATTTTTTAAAAGTAAGAGTTGGACAGAGTTCAGGGAGTAGGAAGCATGGGACAGGGCACACAGAACATGGAATTTTCCAGGGTACAGGACAAGGGATGTGAGGTTGGCTATAGGGGAAATGACAGAATCCCAGAAAGATGGTTTAAAGGATTGGGGGGTGGAGGGTGGGAGGGTGAGGAGATCTAAGCCATTGTTGGGAGTGCTCTGTCCTGTGCTCGACATTGTGCACACAAAGAGGACTCAGTGTTATATCTGATCCCCAGCAACTAATTTTGAGTGTAAGAATTTGTTTATTGTTTATTTTGTTTTCGGGGGGGTAGACTGCCTTAAAATCATTTTGTGGGCTCTTTGTCCTTGTTTGTTTTTTGTTCTCCAAGAGGACCATGACATCAGGAATGTGGTGCCATGATATGAATTGGATATAAATGAGGGAGGGCTGTGCAAAGTCACCATCCTCATTTTCTCATCTGGAAATATTTCTGGGGATTAAATTTTCACTGTGGGATCACTTTTTTTTTTTTTGGTAACAGCTGGCAATTCTGTCTTGATTTTGAGGTTATATTTTACCAGAAGTTAACTCCTTTTCACTAGAGAGATGATCTCAGGCTGAGAGTAGGAATTCATTCAGCAAAAGGAGTAGGAAATCAGGAAGACTAAATTCAATATTCATTAGGGAGATTGGTCTGTAATTTTCTTTTTCAGTTTTGGTTCTTCCTGGTTTAGGTATCAGTATCATATTGCGTCATAGAAGAAATTTGGGAGGACTCTATCTGTTTTTCCAAATGGTTTACATAGTATTGGAATTAATTATTCTTTAAATGTTTGGTAGAATTCACTTGTGAAATCCATCTGGCCCTGGATGGAAGACTATATTAAAGCTTTTGTGTATTCAGCAAACATTGACAGAGACCCAAAATTTGGATAAGATTGAGTTGAGAGTTCCATGCCAAGTGTGAGGAAACAGGGAGTCTAGTCAAGACACCGAATGTCAAGATGCTTTGTTTTCCTCATCTATAAAATAGGTGGGATGGTAGATCCTTAAAAATACTTTGAACAATTGAATTACTGGTATAACTTTGGCTATCATTTAAATTTGCTTTTGTGAGGCTGTAGAGGGAGAGATATTTGGCCTTTGTTTGAGGAGTGCTGCCTGAATTTCCCTAGTAACAAGTAACTATTTCTTTTGAGAAAGGTCTTTCTTTGCCCAAAGGCTGTACAACAATTCCAGATCTGAAGTTGTTAAAATAGTCTTTAGGAAACTATTGGAAATAACTGTTAATTTTCCCTCCCATGAGATAATGGATTAAATGTTTTGAAGTATGAAGACTTTTCTTCTGGACAGAAGTAATAATAGATGTGGATTCTGAGGAATTAGAATGTTCTGATAATAGTTATTCTATGAGTGGATTGTCCCTATCACTTTTTTTTTCCTTAAATAAAAATGGTTTTAATCCAAAAATGCCTTCCCCATAGAAAGTTAGAAATATAATGGTTAGTTGATCAGGCTAGATCAGCTCAGTCCATGAAACCCATAGAGTCCCTGTAGGATTGGCTGATTTGGGGTGGCCAAGCATTATGGTTTAGCTCTAGAAAGTTGTCCATCAGATAGATGGATTGGATGTGAGAAAGAAAAGGGACACAAAAATTCAAGTCTGCTAATCTGGGGGGGGGGTAAAGATTTACCCATCTTTTGAAGTATAGAATATATTCTTTTAGCTATAACTTAAAATTACTTTTATGCTAGGAACATGACTTTTCTTATACCTTCTCTTCACCTTTCCTCCCTACAATTTCCTTTTTTTGAGGGTGGGGGTAGGGCAGTTTAAGAGAGCCCCAGTATCTTGTTTACTTTCTACCCTTTCATATTTCCATAAGAAATGTATTTTGTAAATGGATACAAATGGTTGGGTTTGTTCTGCTGTATCGTGCTGACAGACTGTATCCATCTTTTTAAAAAAGGATAATTTTAGTCCAAAAAAGTTTCTCATGGAAAGTCTCAGAAATACTGACTGGGCTGAGTTCTCTATAAAAACTTAATTAATTCTATAATGTATCTTAATTTTGTATCTTCTTGAGATATGGGGCCTCTCTGAGTTGATCATTAATATCTAAGTGTACATAGTGTACTTGGTGAAGTATTGAGGAAGTGATGGGGATTTTCTTGTTTAACACTAGCTGTTCTTGTTAATTTTAAATTATAGAATCACAAAGTCTCCTCAGGAACACAATCTTTTTTTGTTTTTTTTTTTTAAATAAAGCTTTTTATTTTCAAAATACATACATAGATAGTCTTCAACATTCATCCTTGCAAAACCTTATGTTCCATTTTTTTCCTCCCTCCCTTACCTAGATAGCAAGTAATCCAATATATGTTAAACATGTGCAATTCTTCTGTACGTATTTCTGCAATTATCATTCTGTATAAGAAAAATCAGATCAAAAAAGGAAAAAATGAGAAAGAAAACAAAATGCAAGCAAATAACAGCCAAAAAAAGTGAAAATACTATGTTGTGATCCATACTCAGTCATCTCTTTGGGCGCCAATGGTTCTCTCCATCACAAGATCATTGGAACTGGCCTGAATCACCTTACTGTTGAAAAGAGCCACATTCATCAGAATTGATCACTGATAATCTTATTGTTACTATGTACAATATTCTCTTGGTTCTATTCACTTCACTTAGCATCAGTTTCCTTTCATTACTCTTAAAGACTCTTGGATTACATTCTTTTTTTCTTCCTGAGGCTGGGGTTAAGTGACTTGCCTAGGGTCACACAGCTAGGAAGTGTTAAGTGTCTGAGACTAGATTTGAACTCGAGTCCTCCTGAATTCAGGGCTGGTGCTCTATCCACTGAGCCACCTAGCTGCCCCTGGATTACATTCTTAATCCTAAATAAGGAAGAGAAAACAGGGAAATAGGGAAAGGCTAGTGGGGGTGAGGAACTGACTGAATTAATAGTTGTGAAAAATAAAATTGGGCAATTATTTTTAGGCTTGGTTTAGGATTAGGGGTTGTGGGAAATAAACCATGAGTTGTTAAATGATGATGGAAAAGGGGGTATATTTCAACCTCACTGATATGTAAATTGCTTAAGACCAGGATAATAATGATAGCTAACATTTATATAGCACTAACTATATGCCAGGCACTTTACAAATATTATCTCATTTGATCCTCACAACACCCTGGTTTCTAGGCTTTTATATTTTACAGCTGAGGGAACTAAAAGCAAACCCATTAAATGACTTTTTCCAGGATATTATAGCTAGTAGCTGAGGCTGGATTTGAACTTGTTGGGCTTGACTTCAGACCCAGTTCTATCTACTACACCACCTTTGATTTCTAACTGTCCAAGAATGTATTTTGCACTGACAAGGTACTTAGTCAACATTTGATGAATTAAATTAACTCATCTCCTTATGGTCTGGTCTTGAGCAGGATGCATCAGCCTCAGTTTCCTCATATGTAAAAAATCAAAACAAACCCCCCCAAAATTGAGGTAGGTCCTTCCTAGCTTTAAAATCCTTTCTTCTTCAAGTCTTTTCAGAGCCCTCCTAATCCTTTCTTTTCCTCTTTTCCCTCTTCTCCTTTCTCTCCTAGTATATGTTCTTTTACTGTTCTTCTATCATCAGTCTTGTCTTCTTATTTCTTCTCTCCTTAGATAACTGAATATTTATGAGCTTTATTCAAGTTTATTGGCTTTTTTTAAAAAGTACATCCAGTTCTGTGTTTTAAAAAGAGTTCACTGGGAAGCAGTGATTCCCCGCCCCAAAATGCAGATAATAGGAATACACTGTGAGCAAATATTGTTATTTTAGACAGCACTTCTTTTTCTTGTTCTTGTTAAATGGAGAAAATAACAGTACTAGGATCATGCATTTAAGGCTGAAAAGACTCTAGCCACCACCTACCTCAGTTTCCTCATTTGATAGATGAGATAATGGAGGCCCAAAATGACCGACCTATCCAAATCCATACAAGATAGTCGGGGACCATGGTTTATATCTGGTGTTTCTGTCTCCAAATTCAGTGCTCTTCCTTTTGCATCACAATCTTTACACATACTTAGATGTTTGTCATATAGTTTTTTATTTCATATATGTGTCTATCTTTCTACCAACATTGCATATGCTGTCTTTTACGAATATATTCCTGCCTAACACAATTGATTATAATGAACCAATTTTCCACCAATGGCACATACTATCCAAATAAGATCAAGATTTCAAATATTTAATCTGCATGCATAGAATCATATTAAGAACAAGAAATCCAGTCTTACCTATCATTTTTTTTTTTTTGGTCTTTTTCAGAAAATCTGAAACATCATAATGGCAAGTAAACCCATCCTCCACTATGTTAATGGAAGAGGCAGAATGGAATCCATCCGATGGCTCCTAGCAGCAGCTGGAGTGGAGGTTTGTCTAATTTGGAGTGGGAAAAAACTTTCCAAAGAGATTTCGTTGTTTTCAAGGTCTGGAACATCTTAGAGAGGAAGAAGCTGTGGCCTAAATGTTCCTAGTTATTACAACCAATCCCTCCCTTTAGCCAAGAGATGTCTTTCCCAAAAGTTGACTTGTACAAATTGCTATACTTTGTTTTTTTTTTAAGAACAATTTTACTTTCCAATTGCTTTTTTTCTTTATCATTTTAAAAATACTTTATCATCACTCTGGAGCTGTAAGACTCCTCAGAAGATTATTTAATCCAATCCTCTCTTCTTATAGATGGGAAAACTAAAGCCCAGACCAATTAATGATTCTAAAAACCCTCAGTTTCCAAACACTGGAGTAGTATTTTGAGAGTTTCCTAGGTGCAAGGAATAAATCAAAATTTAACAGTAGCTCTCAAGGCTTTAATTTTTTAAAATTAAACTTTAGTTTTCTTGAAACCCTTAATGTAGGTCTTAAGACAAGGTCTTTGGGAAGGATTTGAATCTCATACATTTTGGGGGATTATGGAAATATGTTTGAGTTTTCACTGTAACTAACATTCTTTTACTTGTCAAAAAACCAATACCTACATGCTATAAAGGGCTGAATTTTCTGACATTAATAATATATACATTTATATAAAGATAATATTGCAAATTGTCCCTTGGATTAATCTTTGGGTTTTCTCCTTAGTGATTGCTCCCTTGCCTTCCCCCAATCTTGGCTTAGGTTTTCAGTGTCTCTGCCAGGTATTTAATGAGTAACTGATAAAAGGTATTTCACAAGCTAATCAGCAAATTTATAAATTAAGTAAGAGAGCTCCTACAAACCAGACTTGTATTACCATTATAAAAATCGAATAATCCTTCTATGATTTCTTTAAGGTATAATATAGCTCCAACTCTTACTTGTGTATTGTATTTGTTAGAACGAAATCCCTTTGCAGCAGAGCAGAATTGGTATGAGTCACTGTGACCAAAATATATCATTCATCATTTGGTGACCAGCCACACAGGGATGACCCATTCAGAGGTTAACTAGGTATATCCTTAGGTGACAAACATCCAGTTTGTCTTTGAGCATGCAACCAAAGCTTTATGGCTTAGACGGACTTAACTCGTTTCCAGTCACCTGATACAGCCTTCATAAACTCAAGTTAACCTTCATTTTTAACATAAGTCATCAGATCAGAACTTTGCCAAAAGAGCAAAATTCTTGTTATAAATAATTCTTTATTAACAAAGTTTTTGAATTTTAATTTTACTTCATTTCTCAGAATATCACTTTTCTAAGTCTTCCAGGGTACCATCCCTTATAATAAGCATTGAATAAAAAAAAAAAAAAAAATAGAGGGAGAAAACAGTTTAAGCCAAGATAACCAATATAGCAACTCGATTCAACTCAATGTTATATATACTGTGATCCATATATACAAAAAAAAAAAAAAAAAAAAAAAAAAGCAGGGAAGTGGATTCTAATGTGATTTATTTCATAAATTAAGGTTTTACAATGAATTTCCTCTGAATCATATCCATACTAATGTCCTTATTTATCTATTTCCTTTTCTTTTTGCATCCTCCTTTCTGTGTATTCTTTCCTCTCTGCCTCTATTTGCCAGAAACACTCATCCCACAGACTGAAAAAAGGAGGAATATAGTTAGTGTTTGGGACATCTGAGTGCCATTGACACAGAGACTTGTCACAAGTTATCCATAGGTTAGAAGCTTATTGAAGCCATTACCCATAGAGTTGTAACTCACTGATGATGGGCTTATCAAGGGATTATTGTTTGAGGCCATGTACTCTGTTTTCTTTTTCTTTTAATATCATGTAATTAATACTGGAACCTAGATAGCTAAATAGCTGGAACCTAGAGAAGACTTAATAAGTAGTTGCTATCTGATTGATGAATTTTTTTTTTTAATGTAGATGCCAGCGGGATGTTGTGGTAACTCAGTCTACAATCTTTTTCTCTGGTCTCCAGGAGATAAGATCAGTTTATATGTTTAAATGTTGATGAAGATTTTGATTAGTACTAATAAAAGCCACAACTGGTCCCAGCTGAGATGCTTGAGACTGAGAGATCAGTCATTTAGCCTGCATGATGAGATCCCATCTTGGTTTAGTAGCAGTGAGTAAAATAGAGATTTCATTTTCACCATCAGCAGTGTGGAGGCTGAGGATGCTACAGATTATCACTGTCAGCAGGAACGCTAAACCAAAATAAGAATCTCTGAATGGAGCTGTGACTTAGCTGTCCCACCTGGTACTATTTCTCCAGCAGCTGTGAACAAGAGCAGGGTTTGTGATCATGTTCAGTAGGAAGGTTTATGAAGCTTCAAAAAACATTTTCAGAAATGAGGTCACTGTAATTGATCTTTAACCTCAGCAATTCTCCTATGACCCTCTCCTGGGACAGTTTGAGCACCTGTCATGGTTAGTACCCTTTAGGGCTCTTAAATATGAACTAAAGGCATGGAGCCAAGATGGGGGAGATGCATTCTAACTTTATGCCAAATTTCTTCAAAAACTGGGTGCTTTTTAAGCACAATTTGTTCTGGCTGCCTTTGGGCACAAATCTGGGTGCTTTTTAAGTACTGCTTGGGCTGGGTGCCTTTTAGCACAAATCTGGGTGCCATTAGGCACAACTGTCTGGGCAGGAATGGGTGGGGCCATTTCAGGTCTTACTCTTCCCGTTGCAGTCGCTGCCACAGCACCCTCCTAGTAGGCGGTTGGGATTGGTCAGCATGCCTTGAGCACTGCTGCTCCCTTTACAAGCAGATGCTGAGTTAAGTTCACAAATGACTGCAGATCTAACTCACATTGAATTGTCCATCTCAAACTGGGTTCCCTGGCGGAGATGGTGCTCCAGAGCTGCAGAGAACCTGGCATGCTATTGTTGCAACAGGGAAACCTCTGTGCCTCCCTAAACAAGTTAGCAACTCTGTGGTTACCAGGGAGAGTCTTGCCCTCACCCTAGGTCCTTGCACCTTTTCTAATCTTATTTTAATATATCGGCTTCCAGGT
Source organism: Sminthopsis crassicaudata (assembly GCF_048593235.1). Lineage (NCBI taxonomy): Eukaryota > Metazoa > Chordata > Mammalia > Dasyuromorphia > Dasyuridae > Sminthopsis > Sminthopsis crassicaudata. The sequence continues at coordinate 263,516,983 of NC_133620.1, forward strand.
AGAGTCAGTCAAAATCATGGTGCTGAGACCCTCCAAGATGATTCAAGGATTTAAATACTCACTAGAAAGAGTGTGGAAACATTATGCCCTGAATAAAAAAAAAAAAAAAAAATTATTATAGCCCTCCCTCCCTCCCCCCCATCCCTTCCTTGTCTTTAGGACTGGGAGAACTGAGTCAGGAAAAACCTTGAAGCTCTGACCACCTTTACATACCATTGTGCCATAAATTCCAGGTGTGTTATCTTGGATAATTCCCCCTCTGTTTGACTTTTGCCTATTTCCTGCCCTCAACCTCCTTATCTTGATCCTTATCCTGTCAGGATTCTTTTCTGAATCCTTTCCTGGATTTATGGATTATCTGCTCACCTAGTGTCCTCACTCCCCTTGCCTGCCTCTGTTTCCCTTATAAGATTGTATATTCAGGTTATATATTCTGTTTGCAAACCCTAATTAGCTAAAACCCTATATAGGTTCCCTGCTTCAGTTCCTCTGGGCCAAAATGATTTGGACCTGAGTCCCATCTCAGTAGGCTAGTTTAAATTCTCCATATTAAAACATTAAAAACCAATCTCTGTCTTGCCTCAGTTTTTCTGGTATTACAATATGAACTTACATTGGATTATTTATTGCCTATGGAAAAGAAAAGGGGAGGAGGGAAGGAGAAAAATTTGAAACTCAAGGTTTTGCAAGAGTGAATGCTGAAAACTATCTTTGGATGTATTTTGAAAAATAAATAGCTATTATAAAAATACTTTGCAAACAATAAAAAAATAAAGATCAAGTAAGATAATATTTGTGAAGGAATTAGCATAATGCCTGGCATATAGTAAGAGTTTAATAAATGCTTGTCTCTTTCCCTTTGTACAGGTTGTTCCTTATGCCCAGAAGTCACTGATTTTCATTTCTATCTTGAAGAATTATTAAGTTTTCTTCAAAGCTTAGACCAAATACCATTCCTTCCCTCAAAATTGCCTTGTATTTGTGTATATATACATATATATATATATATATCAATATGTGATTTATTTTTATATGTGTTATATATTTATATGTTGATGTATGTATATTATCTCCCCTGCTAAAATATTAGCTTTTTGAGGGTTTGACCTAAGTTGGGCCTGTCTGCATAAGGCCTAATACAATATCTGGTATGTTATTGGCACTTAATAAATGTTTGCTGATTAATTGATTCTTATAACTTTGTTCACTCTCTTGAATTGCCTGTGACATTTTCTAATATCATCTTATATTTCTGTTGTTGTTTTTTTTAGTTTGAAGAAAAATTTTTTGAAACAAAAGAACAATTACAAAAGTTGAAAGAAAGTGAGTATAAAAAAATGCACTTGAAATCCTGGAAGGCATCATTATTCAGTGGAAAGCATGGTGCCTTTGGAGTTGGAGCATCTGTGTGAATCCTAGTCTGCCTGCCACTTACTATCTGTGAGACTTTGGACAAATCAACCAAATTTTATGGCTCAACCTCTGATTTTGTTTTAGTTTTTATTAAGCTGAAGGAAATCACCAAAAACACTATCTTAATAAAATGAGGATGAGAAGAACAAGTTTTTAAAAGGAAAATATGTCTAACTACACCATAGGATGATTGATAATATAAATAGGTTCTATCTGGTCTTCCCCCAATGTAGTACACACATTAATATTAAGATGTAGCTCAACATGGGGCTGTTAGGCAGTACAATAGATAGCATTCCAAGTCTGAAGTGTAGAAGACTTGAGTTCAAATATGGCTGTATGATCCTGGATAAGTCATTTAACCCCATATACAACTATGTTTACATAATATATATGCAGGACATATTGGGGATGATCAGCAGAGGAGAGGGAATCAGGAAAGACTTCCTGTAGAAAGTAGGATTTTAATAAAGCACAGTGGCTGACAGGTACTGGACATTAACGGAGGGTCAAATTAGTCAATGGCTTTAGTTTCATTAACCTAATACTGTAATTAATAATAATAATATCGATATCAGCAACAACAATAATATTGATATCAATAATATGAATATTAGTTAAATAATATAAATAATCTCAATATTAATATCAAAGTGCATTTATATAGCACTTTAAGGTTTGCAAAGTATTTTACAAATATCTTCCTTCACAGAAATCCTGGGCTATAGATGCTATTATCTCATTTACAGATGGGGAAATTAAGACTTATAGAAATTTGATCGACTTGTCCAACTAACATAGCTAATAAATATCCAAGGCCAGATTAGAAATCAGGTCTTTTTAAGTCCAGGTTCAGGGCTTTATCTGCTGTGCTGTGTAAACCTTTTCTATTAAGTGTCTCATCCACACAAAAATGCTATAAATAAAAATTTGTCTCCTTAAAAATTAAAAGGGTTGTAGGCAAGACCAATTCTCCATTTGCCTCGGTTCCATCCATGAAGTTTTAATCATTCCTTGATAGTTCTTTTTAATTTTCTTCCTGGTTTGCTGCCCCAGGGCATGACAGAACAGTCTTATAGCTTTGTAGTGAATTACTGGATGCCAAAAATTTTGACTTCTAATCCTTCTCTTCCTGTCCTTGGCAGTACTCCTGTTCCAGCAAGTGCCAATGGTGGAAATCGATGGGATGAAGCTGGTTCAGACAAGAGCCATTCTCCACTATATTGCTGAGAAATACAATCTACTTGGGAAGGACATGAAGGAGAGAGCACTGTACTGTAACAATTCTTTGCTTGCTTGGGGGTTAACTTGGCTAGATAGTTAGCTAGCCCTTCTACAAACAGACCCTTGATTTTTCTTTGTGATACTAGGTTGAGTAATGAGGAAAGACTGGAGTATTGTCAGGAGCAATTTAACCTTTGATTGCTTGCCTAGCTTTTGATTTTCAAGAGTCCAGAAATTTAATGCAGGGATTTAGGGTTCAAAGAAGCCCAGCCTTCCTTTTTTTTTTAATTTCTTTTTATTATTATTATTATTTTTTTTATACTCTCCAGTTCCTCAGTAGTGGGATCTTTCAATACATGTTGGGAAAAGTAGTTGCTTTTCTTCTTTTGGAGATAGGAAAAAGAGACTGGCTGGAAGAATGGAGAATGAATTATGCTCCCTGACTTGTTTCAAGACTTATTAAGGGAATTTGGGGGAATGGAGTGGGGTTCAACTTTTTTTTTTCTAAGTAGTATTTTATTTTTTCAAAAACACATAAAGATAATTTTCAACATTAATTTTAAAAAATTATTTACCATTATTTTATTTTTAATTAATTAATTTAATTAATTTTTACAAAAAAAATTATGCACAGGTAATTTTCCAGCATTGACAATTGCAAAAAATTTTGTTTCAATTTTTTCCCTCCTTCCCTCCACCCTTTCCCCCAGATGGCAGGTTGACCAATACATGTTAAATATATTAACGTATAAGTTAAATACAATATATGTGTATATCAACATTCATTTTTAAAAGATTTTATGTTCCAAATTTTTCTCCCCCCTTCCCTTAATTCTCCCCTTCCCAAGACAGTAAACAATCTGATATAGCTAAAACATGCACAACTCAGGGGGCTTTAAAATAAAAAAGGATTTCTTGACTCCACAAAGTATCTTTCTTTTGAAATTGAGTGAACAGGCTTCCAGGTCTCCCTGCTGCTGTGGTTCAAAGATGCTTAGTTGGGGAGGCTAAGGAAAGGAAACATTAACTGAGACATTGCATGCCTTTTGTTTTATTTATTTTATTTTTGTTTTTTAGGATTATCATGTTTTCAGAGGGAACAATGGATCTGATGGAACTAATCATGATCTACCCTTTCCTAAAAGGAGAAGAATTCAAACAAAGACTCGTTGAAATTGCTAATAAGTCCAAAAACAGATACTTTCCTGCTTTTGAAAATGTAAGTGACAGAAAATCTGATGCATTTGGAATGATGGAACAAGAAAAAAGTATAGAGGAACAGGAGTCAGGTCAAGTCCCTAAGTGATTTTTCCTCTTCTCTGTAATTTTTTTGTAAAACTAACCTCAGGAGAACATGTTTTAGATTGCTAAGAACTCATGATAGAGCACCAAGAGGCAGTTTTGCATGATATATGAGCTAATAAATTAGCTCTAAATTTATGATTCTGTGGATTTATAATATATGAATATATCCCTTTAAACTTAGGACATTTGAGAAGAGAAAAAGCCTGGAATTTAATGGTACCATATCATTAGAATTGGAATTAATAGTTCATCATGCTTTCTTTCTCACCTCCTCTTCTTGCTCCTTGATGATATATAGAGATTCCAGCTTGATGTTGCATTCCATTAGGCTTTGGACAGTCTCCCCCATTGCTATATACTCTGCTGTTATAATCAATCCATAACTCCTCCATATGTAAAGTGAAAGACATCTTCAACATTCTGCTGTGCTTATGTCATTCAGATTTTGAAGGCTCATGGACAAAACTTTCTTGTTGGTAACAAGCTGAGCATGGCAGATGTACAACTGTTGGAAGCTATTTTAATGGTAGAAGAAAGAGTCCCCGATGCACTCTCTGGATTTCCTTTACTCCAGGTAATTAAAACATCAAGTTTGAAAACTTACTAACTTCTTCTTTAAACATCTGATGATCAGTTGGCTTTCAATATTAAATCTAGTCAGTAAGATTATAATTAGGAGACGAACTAAGGAATAACTGACAATGAAGCAAAGAAAAGATGGACAGTTACAAATATAATGTCTTCTGTTATTATATATGCTTTCTTGAAATGGAAACTATTGCTACATATTTTGAATACTCCCTGATGTTCTGCTAGGCACCTGTCAATGGTTTTGTTTTTTCTTTTTTCTGTCTTTTTTTCTTTTTCTATTTTTTTTCTTATTTTTAAATTACTTTTAAATTTTAAAAATAGCATAAAAGAATTGTAATTTAGGAGAAGTTGGATTAAAAAATTGATTCTGCATCTTACTAGCTAGGTGACTTATGGATAAAACACCTTTTCACTTTGGACTTCAGATTTTATCTGAAAATGGTTAGTTGATTAGGTAGGTGTGGTGGCAGAGGCTTATCAACTCAATTACCTGGGAGACAAACAGTTGCATCTCTTGAGTTCTGGAATTCTGCAGTGAGCAATGCAGATGGGCTATTCACACTAAGTTAGAAATTAATATGGTGGTTGGAGTGGAGCACAAAATGGAATAGGTGATTGGTCCCTTCACTTTTAGGCTGCATGAGATAGGGAGACCCACTCATTAAAGATAAATGAGGAATTGGGCAACTGACCTTTCATTGACGTCATATATACATATATACAAAAATGTATATAAGCATTTATATGTATGTAGACATATGAATTACATAGATTGAAGTAGGGATAGAGAAGATTGAGAATTGAATTCCCAATACCCAATTCTTTTACATAGTAAGATTATTTATACTTAAAAATTGCTTTCTTTATTTTTCTCCCAGATGCCTCATGGACCCAAACTTTCTTTGTTGACCTGAGGAAACATTGCTAAAATATAAATTTAGCAGTCTGTTCTGTACAAGCTGAAGCATAGGAGGGAGTAGGATAGAGTCAATTCTTAAGATATTGTGGAGTTTCTCTTTTTCTAAATTTAGAGAGCCTCAAATTTAAAACTCTGATGTCTTAAGTACAGACTTGATCTGGCCACTTCATACTAGATCGCTGCTGTGGTTATGGTCCCTATGCAGAGAGAGAGAAGCTTGGCCTTGAGCTGTAAACATCTAGTTCAATTTTATTTGCCACTTGGCTTAACTAGGGAGTGGGCCAAGGTTCACACAGCTCAATTTTGCTCACTATTTCACCATTCTTCCCTCTCCAAGCACTGAGAGATATCTGGATCCTCATATTTTTCCCTATCTCAGTGCTTGACTACATCATTTAGGGCCAAGTTCCTTTATACAAAAATGCAGTTTCTAGTCAGATCCAGAATTGTCTTGATCTATCTGGAAATGGTGGACTAGTCTAGTATCTTTAGCCAAGAAAACCCCAAATGGGATCATGAAGAGACTCACATCATGAGATTTCTGAAAAAAAATTTTTTTTTTATTCCTTTGGATTATTCCCTGTAAATAAGCAAGTATTGCACCAAATGGAACACAACTATTTTCCTCATCTAATCTCTGCTCTGACAACTGTTCTCTCAAGCTCTCTCATGATAAAGAACATGGAGCTTTTTGAGCTTTCCTCTTCCAAAGACTAACAATCCATTATATCATTTGACCAAGGTCACATGAACACCTGATTGCATTTACTATTCCCAAGTCTCCAAAACAAAGATAATTCCTAGAGCAAACAGAGGTAGATAGCTTATCAGGTACTTATGCAATAAAGATAGGGTTTTTAGTGCTTTATTTTCAGGACCTGTTATTTCCCCTAGAATTTTCGAGAAAAATTCTAGCAACATAGATCTTGTCTACAACTTTAGAGCAAAAGTATTCAAACTTTTTGATGTCAGGACCCTTTTATACTCTTAAAAATAATTAAGAGCCCCTGCCTTCCACCTCCCGCCCCCACCCAAGAACTTCCATGTATGTGGGTTATATCTATTGATATTTCCCTTATTACAAGTTAAAGTCTTTAATATTATCAAGAAAATAGAATTTAGACTTCAGAGACCCCATGAAAAGGTCTTGGACAGCTTTAGGGATTCCTGAACCACACTTGAAAAACCATTGCCTTATTCACTTGGGCCACAGAGATGTTAAATGACTTCCTCTTGATCCTAAAGCTAATGTGGGTAAGAAGCAGACCTTTTCAATTCCATGGGAAGGTCTGTCAGTTCTTAAGATACTGGGGAGTTCCTCTTTTTTTAAATCTAGAGAGTACAGATTAGATCTGGCTACTTCATACTATACTGCTGTTGTGGTTATGTGAAAAGCTATCAATTGTCATGTGTCAATATATTGGGCATAGATATATACATATATAAAACATGTCATATTATAAATGTATATAATGTGTGTATATATGTACATATATGATTTTACATACACACAGAGGTACAAACTTATTAATTTTGATTTCATCAATGCCAGGTTTTCCCATTTTGACTCTGATGCTTGTCCTTGCAACCATATGTTTGGAACAACTAGTTGGCACAATAAATAAAGTGCCAGGCCTGAGTCAGAAAAATCTGAATTCATTTCAATCATTTATCATCTATGGATCCTGGGCAAGTTATTCAATATGTTTGCTCAGTTTCCTCAACTGTAAAATGGGAATAAAAATAGCACCTACTTCCCAGAGTTGTTGTGAGGATCAAATAAGAAAATAATTGTAAACTTCTTGGCACATAGTAGATTCTATATAAATATGAGCTATTGTTATATTAATTATCATATTATTATAATTACATAATTATATTATGAGGAGAAAAAATATTTATTATTATAATTTAAGGAGAAAAAAAAGATTTACTAACCAAATTCAGGTTTAGAAAAGGAAATTCATGTTGAAAGAAAATCACCTAGATTATTTAAGCAAATTGTTTCCAAATGTTTTCAAGTAGTTTATATTTACTTATAAAGTTTTTCTATTATTATAAACTATATTCTTGTTAATTCCCTAAAGGTAATTCTAGTTGTGTACTATGTATTTCTTTGCCCAGTGTATTTTATACAGATAAACAAACTACTTATGTAGTGGGAGGCCATAATTTTTCATTAAAAATGTAATAGAATTGCAAACAGTATAATAGAATTGCAAGAGCACTGGACAATCTGGAATTAGGATTCAGGAGAGATCTGTGTTCAAATTCTACTCCTGATGTTTTCTCACAGTATGCCCCTGGACAAAGCACATGAGTCATTAGTCAATCAATCTCTCCTTTGTTCTAGGAAAAGAAAAAGATGACCCCTCAAGGGGTTTACAATACAATGGGAGCAATGATATGTGGGCAAATTACATACAAACAATCTATATGTAGGATAAGTGGGAGATAATCAGTACTAGCTACATAGGATACAGTGGACATATCAGGAGGTCCTATGTTGAGACCGCAGACACTAGTTCTATATGACCCCAGGCAAGGTTTGTCCTCAGTAGAGACAACATGCAAACAAATACATACCAAGCAATCCATATACAGGATAAATAAGAAATAATAAACAGAGGGAATAATTAATAGAGGGAAAGCTCTAGAATTTAGAGGGATTGTCACAAACCTTAATCTGGCTCCACAATTTATTAGCTATTTAGCCATGGGAAAGTGACTTAACTGATTTTAGGTCACTCTGTTAGATTTTGATTATTCATTAAGACTATCTTCACTTTCAATAGTGATACCCTTGAATTTGTAGGAGTCTCTTCTATTGTCATTTGAATTTTGTGTCATGATCTTTTTTTTGCATCATCTGACTTTCCTTTCAACTTTTTTTTTTTCTTTAGGCATTCAAAACTCGAATCAGTAATATTCCAACAATTAAGGCATTCCTGGCCCCTGGCAGCAAGAGAAAGCCTATGCCTGATGCTAAGTATGTGGAAGATATTGTCAAGATCTTTTTCTAAAACAGCAAACTTTCTCATGGAGAGAGAGATTTTGTGTATGTGATTACTTTGTGATTCTTAATGCCATATTCCAATCATGTCAGTTCTAACACTCTGTGAGATTTGCCTAGGTATAGCTATCCTTCAAAAATAGCATTTTGGAGGAATCCAACAAACCTAGGAAAGAGATAATAGGGGCAAATATTCTCCTTTTCTCAGTAATCCAAGAATTAAAATGTCCGTTCTAAAAACTTGGCTTTGACGTTTCCGGTTGAAGCATTGACCTAGGTGAATAAGAGCATTAATTTCTTGTCTGTGTTTCTGCACCTTATCTTGCTCTAAGTTCTCTCAAGTTCTTCTGATTTACTCTGTAAGCTTCAGGGATATAGATCCTAGACCTAATTCTCTCCATCTGTTCCCTGAACTGAGTGAGACCTCTACCAGCTACATGCTCTTTCACCTTCCAGAAGTGACCTTATCTAAACTGCTCTAGCATCTAAGACATCGAGTACTTGCTGAATGAATGAATTCTGTACCATGTTTTTTGTGCTGAGCATAACATTCAAATTTGGGCTTCTCTAATTGTTGGGGCCTAATAAATAACAAAATGTTAGTTAATGTTACTGATCTGAGTCACAATCACCTGTGCTGTGACAACAAATAAAACAAATATGTATCAAATAAAGGCTTTCTACACACAGATCTTTGACTTATGTTCTAATTTTTGCATTTAAAACTGAAAATGGGCAGCTAGTCTGTGTTTATTGTTTTTGCATGAATAGACTGAATGTTCTTTGACAAAGTTCTTTAGAAGATAACATTATTTTTGGGAGGCAAGGAGAATAAGATTTGGGAACATGGGAATGATGATCCTATCTCTTCCCAATGCTATGTTAATCATTTTTCTTCTAATTGTGAGAAACTCAAAGTTTCTTTAAGTTCTAAATAACGGTTTTTGAAGAATTTTCCCCTTATCTAGATGCTTTGCATATAGATATGTATTTCAGGTAGGGGATATGGTTGGTCTCTTCCATGTACGGCTCCTGTAATTGAAATTTATATGAAAACAAGAGGCCATAGATCATGATTCCTGGAAAGAACAAACAAAAACCCTAGTCAGGGGAAAAAAAAAATGAGTCCATGATTGAAGGTATTTTGCTAAAAGAGAAGTCAACCAGTAAAGGAGTCCCTATGTATGAGCCTGAACCTTCCTGTCAATGCTATTCTCATGTGCTGTATTCATCCAGTCCAGAAACCACATATATAGTGGATAGGAATATCCAAGAAGAATATTCTGTTCCAATATGGAATAGTGTGTAAAAGACAAAATTTGGAATCAGAAGACTTGGGTCTGGTTTCTGATACTTACAAAGTGTGTGATCCTGAGCAAGTCAGGGGCTAGGATGTTGGATAACTCCTTGGGTTCTTTCTAGTTATCCTATGAACCTCCATTTTTCTCCTCCTGTCCTTACAGATCTTGGTGACATTCTGAAGCTTTCTCATTCAATATATTAGGATCTTCTGTAGGATCAAGTCATTGAAATTTGGCTAGAAATACAATTCCCCTACATCAGCATGGTATAGTGGAAAGAGACAGAGCTCTAGAGTTGGTAGACCTGAGTTCAAATAATGCCGCTAAAATACCACTTTTATGATTTTTGGGCAAATCACTTAATTGCCATTGTTTCTACATCAATAAAATGAAGGGATGCTAAAGGACTTCTGAAATCCCACTCAGTTCTAGAGCTATGATCCCATTACTTCATGGGTTGAACAATCAGTCACTGAAAATCTAGCAATTTAGAATACCAGTATTCATGCCATTTAGTTTTAAGGCCTCTTAATTCTCTTAAAAAATGATTAAGGACTCCAAAAAGCTTTTGTTTAAGTGAGCTATACCTATTAATATTTATCAATTTAAATTAAAGCATAATATTTTAAGATATTAATTCATTAAAAAGCAAAAACAAATCCATTGCATGTTATTATATAATAACAGTTTTATGAAAATGGCTATATTTATGAACCAAAAAAATTAGTGAGAACAGTGGTAGTGTTTTACATATTTTTTTCAGGTATCTTTAATGCTGTGATTTATATGACTGGATTCTCCTATCTGCTTCTGCATTTTTGTTGAAAAACTTGCTTTTGGTTGAGAATAACTGCTTTAGTTCTCTTATGAGGACTTAATAGGGATAGCTAGATAGCACAGTGGATAGAGCATTGGCCCTAGAATTAGGAAGACTTGAGTTCAAATCTGGATTCAGACACTCAATACTTACTAGTTACTAGACCCTGGGCAAATCACTTAACCCTACTTGCCTTACTCCCCCCCCCAAAAAAAAAATTAAAAATAATTAATTAAAAAATTTGAGGAATGCAGAATTCTAAATTTCTTGTGACAGTAAACTTTGATGCTCCAGTGGATATAGAGTTTCCTAAGCATAGGTGCAAGAGATTCAAGACTTTTATTCTGTGTGATTCTTGTTCACATCCTTAAATAAATTCTCTAGTTTTTCAATCTTTCTGAATCTCAGATTCCCCACCTCTAAAATAAGAGAGCTAGACTGGATAACTTGTAATATATTTTCTAGCTTTGGATCTATGAATCTGTGGTTCTTCCATTCTATCTGTAATTTTGATTTTTCTAGCTTCTTGCTGTTCATTAAAGAATAAGCTAATGAAGTACTTAAATTGCCTACAGGTGTATGGGATAAACACTAGAAGAACTAGTACTTCTTGTGTGAGGGCTTGCCTAGACCTTTTCAAGGTTGCTCATCCACCTTTGGTGTCTACCTGACACTCAATTCTCTCTAATGGCTCCAAAAAACTGTATCATGCATAAAAGCCACACCCCACTAAAACCTCTGGGCAAAAAGGCTAAACCACTTTAATGGCAATGACTAAAGCAGTATATTAGTGAGTTAGAGGGAACTCCAAACTTGGGATAGAAATCCCAAGTGAAATGGGTGGATGAAAACAATTTGTTCTAATGGCCATGAAGGTAATGTTGGCATATCCACTTTTCAAGTATTTCTTTTCCTCCCAGTTTCAGTTAAATGCCTTAAGGATAAAAAAGCTTATTGGATCTCTTGCCAACCTTCTTGAACTTTTTCTTTTGTCTCCCATACTTTTTCTTGACTTCTGAGGTATCTTCCAATATTTTCTTCCCTACAGTTCACAACTGAGTTTACACTATTCTGTTGATAATTGAGGCTGAGCAAGCCATAAATTTTGCTTTCACAATTCTTATTTCTTTTTTAAACTACTTAGTATGTAATGATTGAAATTAAATTAAACTGAGACAACAAAACTCTAAACATATCCAATTTATTGATAAAGCTAGCAGTTACCAATAAAAGAGATCTTTAGCTTCTCAGCAAGTCAAAGATGCTGAGATGGGGTATACAAGGCATCTTATAGTGTAGGGAAAGTGAATAAAAATAGAATAGCACATAGGTAGAATGTATGATTAAATCATCTGGTTACTACTGGTAAGAAAGATGAGATTTTTTTATCCTGGTTGCTAAGAAAAATTGATTGGTTGTGTCCACTCTGTATTTTTGCAAGGATAGCTAAGAGTACAGAGATGTTAGGTGTCCTTAACATAAAGATAAAACAGTGATTTACAGAAAGACTAAACTTCTGTACTTCTAGTCTTCTAAACTTAATTTCAGATATAAAGAAACGTGATATAAACACATATGAAAGGTTGGTACAAAATGGAATCAAATACAACGACATCCATTTGATTTTTTCTCAGCGTTATCGTGTTTTGGTTTTGTGCCCTCAGGAATCCACGGGGTCCTCTGCTTCTTTGGATACTGATTCATTTTTCATCATCTTGAAATAATTACTCAGATATCTGGGCTTTTTTAGCTGATCTGGAAGCCACATTCCCTTCTGTTATTGATATCTATCCTTTTGGTTCATCTGCTTAGGTTCATCTATTTTAATGTTTTGTTTTGTTTTTTTCCCTCCAACTTTTCATTTAGTTGCTACTTTGTGAGAATATTGATGTAGTCCAGTTCTTTCATGAATACATCAGTCAGCTGGCTTGTTAGTGGATTCACTTGTCCAGTACCAACAGATAAAGTGATGTTTGTAGATTTCTAGCATCTCGCCATAGCCTTAGAAATTGCAAAACCAAAATCAGAGATACAAACAAATTTAAGAAAACGACCTAGGCATTTTAGGACTGTCACACATCTCTTCCAATTTCAGTTCATCCTCTACCTAGTTAGTAGAGTGATTTTCCTAACATGTCATTTCTCAATAAACTGCAATGATTCCCTATCTCCTCTAGAATCAAATATAAAATTCTAGTTTGCATCTTCTTCCTCCTCCTCCTCCTCCTCCTCCTCCTCCTCCTTCTCTCTTTCTCTTTTTCTCCTTATTCTTTTCTCTTCCTCCTCTTTTTCATCCTTTTTCTCTTCTATCTCCTCCTCCTTCTCTTCTGTATGACCTTTTTGGACTTCATTTGTCCCGTCTGTAAAGTGAGGAAGTGAGAGGATTAAAGATGACTTTAGAAGTGTCTCCTAACATTAATATTCTATGTGCTACCAGCATCTGAGAGTTCTCTAGGTATAGTAGAAATTACAATTCAAATTGTAATTTTTGCCAACAAACACACGAGGCCGCCATAGAGCTAGCCCTATGAGTAGGCAAGATTACCTTCAATCTGGTAGAACCGAATTCATTGAATCAGGAGAACTAAAAGGCAAGAAATCTATGAGACTAGAGCTAAGACCCCAGAAGAAGGTTGCTACGACTGTTTTGCTCACATTTTCCCCCATTAGTTTCAATTTGGTGAATTGCATTTTCCATCTTTCCTCTTAGCTTTAATTTGGTGAATTGCATTTTCCATCTTTTCCATTAGCTTCAATTTGATGAATTGAATTTTTCATCTTTCCCATTAGCTTCAATTTGGTGAATTGCATTTTCTATCTTGGTGAACTGGTTTCTCCTCTTTCAGTCTTACGGCCATTCTACTGTCTTTCTTTTCTTGTATATTCAATTCCACAAACATTTACTATGGGCATACTATGTATACAGTTCTGTCCTGAGCTTCAGGGCTGAGTAGGTAGCTACAACACAAGCCCATTCTGATCAAAGCAAGGGAAAAAGATAGAAACACAACCATAGAGTGAGGGAGAAAGAGTTAGAGAGTTGATATGAAGTGATGGATTGGAGTCAGGAAGACCTGGCTGGGTTCACATTCCAATTCTGCCATTTACTGGCTGTGTGACTGGACAAGTCACTTAACTTTTCTGAGTGTCAGTTCCCTCATTTGTAAAATGAGTGAGTTGTACTACAAAGCTTGAAACCTACTATCCTAAAATAAGTGAAAAGAAGTGGTTCAGGTAAGATGTTATGAGAAATATGAAGAGATAGAGAGAAAAGTACAGAGACACATAGAGAGAAAGAGACCTCTGAGAAGAGAAACAGAAAAATAGGGAGAGACACAGAGAGAAATAAAGACAAAAATACACACACACACACACACACATACACACACACACAGACATATATAGAGACAGAGACATACAGAGAGACAGAGAAACAGACTCAGATAGAGACACATACAGAGAGACAAAGACAGAGAGAGACTCAGACAGAGAAGAGAGAGACAAAGAGGACCTTTTCATTGAGGATATTCAGGAAAGATTTAACAAACAATGTGACTTCTCACTTGGGGCTTCAATAAATGGAAGTTGGAAAGAGAAAAGAATAAAAAGAAGAAAATATAATAAGTTGTTTCAGTCTGACCAGTTTCATGGGCAAGGTAGAACATAATAATAGGGGACTTTGACTATTTCATATGGTAGACCAGAGGTGTCACATATATCACCTAGGGCACACATGGTACACAATACTACTGAGTGCAGCCAGAACCAGATTAAAGTATGATTGAGAAATGTTTAGCAAAATTAATAAAAATGCTTCTAGCAGGGAGTTTTATGTACAGTATCCTCTGCTTCTATTTCGATTCTATATCACTGTGGTAGACAATGGGAAACTTCTTAAGATGTTTGACTAGAGGAAGGACATAGTCAGACTATGTTGAGTTCTGATTTTTTTCTTATCTTTCCTCTTATAAGACCTTTGATTTTTTTTCCCTTGAGGAAATTGGGGTTAAGTGACTTGTCGGCGTCCCACAGCTAGGAAGTGTTAAGTGTCTGAGGGCAGATTTGAACTCACATCCTCCTGACTTCAGGGCTGGTGCTCTATACAGTACAGCCCCAAGACCTTTTCTTTTAAATACAAAAACAAACAAATAAACAGATTTGCAAATATATATATATATATATATATATATATATATATATATATATATATATATATATATATATATATATATTTTAATACTGAGCCAATCTTTCTGGATCAAATTATATCAGAAGAGTTTTGGGGAAACTCGGTCTGCCTTGATTTCCTGGGAAATCTTTGAAGTTTCCCAGTTCAAGTCATTGTCCTTTCTATTGCAATAGAATCACAATGTTCTTGGTCCCTTTGTCTAGTCAGCATTTTCTTGCATAGTGTATGCCATTTGTGCCCTGCTGCTACTTCTTACTAAAGTTACAATACCTTGTGACAGAGGACTACTCTATCACAAATCTCAACTTCTCTTTTGAGGGGAGATGATTTTGTAGTATAGTCTGCTTCCTGGACATAGGTGAACTCTAGAGGATCCCAAGTAGAGCTAAACAGGACTTCAGGTATCATCTTCTTGTTTTTATGTTTTGTTTTGTTTTTCATTTTTTAATTAATAGTATTTTATTTTTCCAAATACATGCAAAGATAGTTTTCAACATTCATCTTTACAAAACCTTGTGTTCCAGAATTTCCTCCTTCCCTCCTCCCTCTCCAAGATAGCACAATCCAATATAGGTTAAACATGTGCAGTTCTTCAAAACATATTTCCATATTCATCATGCTGTGCAAGAAAAATGAAAAGGGAAAAATTGAAGGAAAAAAAAGCAAACAACAACAAAAAGGTGAAGGAAAAAAAACCCTTTTATTCACATTCAGTCTCCATAGTTTTCTCTCTGAATGTAGGTGGCATTTTCCATCTTAAGTCTATCTGAATTGTCTTGAATCACCTCATTGCTGAAGAGCCAAGTCCATCCCAATTGATTATCACATATTCTTGTTGTTGCTGTATACAATGTTCTCTTGGTTTTGAATATTTTACTTAGCATCACATGTCATCTTGTAAGGATCAAATGAAATACTTGTATAAGTACTTTGGAACATAGTAGATGCTATATAAATGTTTATTTTTTTCATCTTCCCTTCCCCTATCAGGGAATAAACTAAAGCCCAATGATTTGCTGAAGGTTACACAAATAGTAAGTATCAAAAGTGGTATTGGAACCTGAATGAATGCTTTCTAATTGTGGTGCTGGAGGAGAGTTTTGAAAGTCCCTTAGACAACCTGTGCATATCATTTGATCCAGCAGTGTTACTACTGGGCTTATGTGCCAAAGAGATCTTAAAGGAGGGAAAGGGACCTGTATGTGCAAGAATGTTTGTGCAGCCCTCTTTGTAGTGGCCAGAAACTGGAAAATGAGGGGATGTCCATTAATTGGAGAATGGCTGAATAAATTATGGTAGACAAATGTTATGAATACAGAAAGGCTTGGAGAGACTTATATGAACTGATGCTGAGTGAAATGAGCAGGACTAGGAGATCATTGTATACAGCAACAATATGAGGATCAATTCTGATGGAAGTGGTTATCTTTGGCAATGAGAAGATCCAATTCAGTTTCAATTGATCAGTGATGAATAGCATCATCTACACCCAGAGAAAGAACACTGGGAAATGAGTGTGGACTGTTTTCAGTTTTGTTTTTCTTCCCAGGTTATTTTTATCTTTATAAATCTGATTTTCCTTGTGCTATAAGAGAACTGTATAAATATGTACACATAAATTGTATTTAAAATATACTTTAACATGTTTACCATGTATGAGACACCCTGCCATCTAGGGGAGGGGGTGGAGGGAAGGAAAGGAAAAGTTGGAATAGAAGTGATTGCAAGGGACAATGTTGAAAAATTACCCATGCATATGTTCTGTCAATAAAAAGCTATAATAAAAAAAATAAAATCCTGCATTGCTAAAAAAAAAAAAAAAAGAAAAGAAAAAAAGAAAGAAAAGAAAAGAAAAAGAAAGTCCTTAGACAACAGGGAATTCAATTTAATCAATACTTAAAGAAATTAATTCAGATTATTCACTATAAGGTCAAATACTGAAGCTGAAGGTTAAATATCTTGGCACTTGATGAACTTATTGAAAAGATTGGTATACTGATATTGGGAAAGATTGAAGGCAAAAGGAAAAGAGGATGGCATAGGATGAGAGGGGTAGAAAATGTCATGGAAACAATGAACTTAAACTTGGACGGACTTTGGGAAATAGTGGAGAATAGAAGGGATTGGTCTGGTATGCTACATGGGATCATAAAGAGTTGGACATAATTGGACAACAACAACCCCCAAAGCAAGTGCTTTTTCCACCCTACCAAACTGAGAGGGAAGGAATAAACATTTATTAAGCGCCTACTGTGTTTTAACTTTGTGAGATATGCAACTGGGACTAAGTATAGAAATGGTAGAAAGTGACTTTAGGGTCAAGGATACAAAAGGAAATGGAAGTTTTATTTAAAAAAAGTATCAATATAGTGTATTTTCTTTAAAAAAAAAATAAAAATAAAGGTACAATGTAAAGTAGGAAGAAGTTCTAATACATTTTGATATTTTTTTGAAATGTGCACATTTTAATACCTCAAATTCTGTTCTCAATTGCATTTGGGTAATTATTGTCATGTCTTTTAGTGGGTAGTAATAATCAGATAATTGATGCAGTGGATAGAGTCCTAGAGTCAGAAAGATCTGAGTTCAAATTTGGTCTTAGACTCTTACTATAGAACTCTGCGCAAATCACTTAATCCTGTTTAATTCAGTATCCTCATTTGAAAAATGAGCAGGAAAAGGAAATGGCAAAATATTCCAGTATTTTTTCCAAGAGAACCCCCAGTGGGGTCTCAGAGAGCTAAAAATGACTGAACAAAGTAACAATCAATCAACAAAAAAAATTATTAAGTACCTACTTTATACTAGATTTATACTAGAAAAGTCAGTCAATTCTTGTCCTTAAGTTTACAATCTATGACTTAGATGGCAGGAAAAGATAATGTTAAATGTTGGAGGGAATATGGGAAAACTGAGACACTGATACATTGTTTATGAAGTTGTGAACTAAGCCAACCATTCTGGAGAGCAATTTGGGACTTTGCCCAAAGGACTATTAACACTGTGCATATCCTTTGATTCAGCAGTGTCTCTACAGGGTCTATATCCCAAAAAGACCAAAAAAAAAAAAAAAAAAAAAAAAAGGGAAAAAGATTCACTTGTGCAAAAATGTTTGTGGCAGCCTGTTTTATAGTGCCAAGGAACTAAGTGGATGCCCATCAAGTGGAGAATGGATGAATAAGTTATGCTATGTCAATATTATGGAATATTATTGTTCTATAAGAAACGATCAGTAGGATTATTTCAAAGAGACTTACATGACTAATGCTAAGTAAAGTAAATAGAACAAAGAGAACATTGTAGCAACAAAATTATGGGATGATCAACTCTGATGGATTTGGTTTTTTTTCAACAATGAGGTGATTCAGGACAATTCTAATGTATTTGTGTTAGAGGGAGCCATGTCCATCCAGAAAGAAGATTGTGGGGATAGAACATGGATTGCAACATATTTTTTTGTTGTTGTTGTTTGCTTGCTTTTTTCCCTTTTCTTTCTCATTTTTTTCCTTTTTTGTTCTGATTTTTCTTGTGCAGCATGATAATTGTGGAAACAGGTATAGAAAAATTGCAAATGTTTAACATATATTGCTTGCTATCTAAGGGAAGGGGTGAAAGAAAGAGAGAAAAAAACTTGGAACACAGAGTTTTGTATGGATGAATGTTGAAAACTTTTTTAAATTTAAAGCTGTTAATTTTTTAAAAAAGAAGTTTACTATCTAGTGGAGAGCAGGGAAGACAATATTACAATATAGATCTAGGAGATAATAATTTTCAAATGTTGTCAGGGCACTGGGATGTCTCATACTGGCTCAGCTGAGTGAAATATCAGGACTTAGAAGTATCACCTCTTAAACAGAGAATCACCCACCATGTTAGGAAACCACAAAACAGCAGTGCTAATGCAAAAGCATTTAGGGAAAGAAATGCCCATAGAAAAGCTTTCCCTCTCTCATGTACTTATGACAGGATAGTATGAATTAATTTTTTAATATTTGGATCTCAGAAACAGTTTTTATGTCCATGAAAACTAAAACTTAATGGAGGAGGGCTACCACACCCACAATCTTTTTCCATCAGTGTCCCTGGATGCCTCTGATCTTAATGTTCAGTCTGATAGTAATAACCAGCTCAAATTTCTATTATTTGTCATCACAAGAAATGTATAATTCAGGAAGTATAAGAAGTATTATTCCTATTTGACAGATTAAGAAACTGAGACCCACCGAAGTAAATTGACTTAACTAAATCAGACAACGTTTATGTCTGGGACAGGATTGTCTTTCATAGCTACTAGACAAAAAAGATAGACAACCTTCAATTTTGAGAAGATCCTTAGCAGGGTCTCCTCACCTATTTATCCCTCTGATTCAACATAAGGCAGTCCCAGACAGACATTTGAGAATCCAAAATTGATACCCAATAATGTGTCAAAGATGGGAAGGGATCTTGGAAGCTATCTACTTCAGGTATCTTGATTTTACAAATGAGGAAAATGAGACCCAGAGATATGAGTGACTTGCCTAACATCACATAGACTGACAGAAGCAGAATGTCCACTTTACCACACTGTCTATCATTGGTGAACACCTGTGAGTGTTAATTTTAGGGAAGATAATAACTGAGCACTTAAGCTGGGCCTGCTATAATTGTCCTCTGGGGAACCTGTCATGAGAATTGAAGGAAGTTACTTTCAGGCAGTAACATTTACCTCCATTGTTAACTTTTCAGTACGAACATTTATACTTTGAAAATCAGCAAATGCTACAAATCACAACTTGACTTAGCATTTTGTTAATTGTCTAAACTTAAGAAAATGTTAATAACATAGACTAAGCTTAAAAGTCTGTTTGGGATACATTTGTCAACCACCCCTGACTGATTGCGCATTTAACAGCACATCTCTCCCCTCAGTGTTACTGAGGTCTCCATTTCTAAAACTCAGATCTCTATTTTTATATATTTATTGTTATAATAGGAGATTTTTGTTTATTTATTTCTCACCTTTCTGTCTCAGCTTCTTAGACTCAGATCTCCATGTTCGTTTATTTATTGTCACAATAGGTGGGCTTTATTTATTTATTTATATTTTTTACCTTTCTGACTTGGCAATCAGGGAACTTGTATCCAACATTACTTACTCTCTTGATCTCTTTTTTAAAAAATGCTCTTTTTTCTCAATAGTATTTTATTTTTCCAAATACATGTAGAGATAGTTTTTAGCATTCTTATTTGTAAGATTTTGTGTTCCAAATTTTGTCTCCCTCCTTCCTTTATATCCTCCCCCTTCCCAAGACAACAAGCAATCTAGGCTATACATTTACAAACATTTTAAAATATTTCCATATTAATCATGTTGGGCAAGAAAAATCAAATCAAAAGGGGAAAAAACATGAGAAAGAAAAAAAAAGGTGAAAATACTAAGTTCAGATGCACATTCAGTAGGCATAGTTCTCTCTCTAGATGTGGATGGCATTTTCCGTGCCAAGTCTATTGGAATTATCTTGAATAATTGTATTGCTGAGAAGAGCTAAATCTATCATAGTTGATCAGATATCTGCTTTTAAAAGAAATCCTCACAAATAGAAAAAGCCAACAGTTTTGGAGATCTATTTACAGAGAGATTAGAATCAGTGGATTCAAATAGATCTATTTACATACAGATTAGTATCAGTGGATTCAGAGATAGCACGGATTTTACAGGAAGTCCAACTCCCAGATTTGACAAATAAGGAAACTGAGGAAGGAGACCCAGGGAGTTACAATGATTTGCTTAAAATTACCAGGTGGAAAGTGGGTCTTTTCATGGCACTGAGCTGTTTACCCTATAGAAAGGTAATTGCGTACTCCTTTATGTTTCTTCTTTTCTCTTTTCCATCTTTTGATATTTTTTTGTTTGTTAGACTGGAGGGAACAAGGGCAGCTAGAGGAAGTGAAATTTCATTCAGCCTATTTGACCTCAAGTGAACAAACAGGCTTAGTAAAACCTTCAAAGGGAGAGGTTGTGGGAATCATAGCAAGAGAAATTGTGGATTTAGTTTACCCAAGTCACCCTTATCAAGAGAATGGAATTCCACAGAGGTCAGACCCATATCCTATCCAAGGGACGTTTTTGTTTTATGTCATTTCAATTTTGAGATTTAGGGATCTAATACAAATCACTCTCATTTCCTATCAATATCATAATCCAACATAATTGTTTCCCATAAATTTACAGTAACAGCAACTATTTATATATTATATATAAAATTATTATGTATATTATACGTATAATATATATTATGTATATTATATGTATAAAATTATTATATATATTAAGATATTAATTATATAAAGATATAATTGATTATAATTAATTAAACATTAATAGATGTTATTTAGCTAACAGTTTATGATACCAAAGGGGCATTATGATGGACATAGAGAGCTTGTCTTGGTATCAGGAAGACCAGGGGTTCATATAGATTGATGGGAGGGGGGCGTGTCCTGGATAATAATCTCTCATTGCTCTGGGTGACTTTCTAAGATTATAAATTGAAGAATAGATGCTGATGTGCGCCATCAGTAAAAGGAGTTTCCTTCCTGGGGGTTCCCCATAGCAATGAAACCATAGGTTTCTTTAAACAAATAAATAAACCCATCTATCTTATAGTTAAGGAAACTGAATCTCAATAGGGGGAAGTACCATCCAGCTAGGGAAAGGACAGGTCTGGGGCTGAAATGCTACTTTCCTGACATCATGTTGAGGATACGTTCTGTTATGCTACCAGTTTGTGGCCACTATATATATGTGTATGTATATGTATATATGTATATACACACACACATATATAGTTTATATGCATTTGTGTATATATATATATATATATATATATATATATATATATATATATATATATATATATATATATGTATATGTATATATAACACTATGTTTCCAGCTTGTGTCTTTTGTGGCTAAACCAAAGACAGTGTTCTTAAAGATCTTGTCATGATAAATATATAACCGCAGCCAAACAGCTACTGGGGGGTCTCAGGTTCTTTATGAGTAAAACAGGAATATACTTGTATTGAGCTAATGGGATGCAGTCAGACTCCCCTTTTATAAGACCACCAAAATGATGATATATGGGGGTGATAGCCTGACAGTGTACTAGGTTATGGATCAGTATCAGGTCATGTCAAAAGAATTCGTAGGCTTAGACATCCTCCAATTTAAGGAGAAAAGATTTTATTACCTTGCTAAAAGTGGGCTAAATCATAAGTTTTTTGTAAGGAAAGGGATTTTAGCAATTAATAAAGCAGAAGACAAGTTCCCTAGCAGGAACCAGAAGAAAGATGCCATTACTGGTATTACACCGTTTATAGGTGGGCTAAATTTCTAAATAAGTTTAGCAAGAATCTACCATAAAAGGAGATTTTTTTACAGGGGAAATATAATCTCAGGGGTTTGACATCCTAACTTGGCTTTCTGATTGGATAGGTGGAGTTTCTAGAGACCTCCATCTGGGGTGGGACTATAATCAAAAATCCACTTGAACAAAAGGTTCACTTAAGGCTGAGATGATCCCATCAGAGTTTCTCTTAGTATGCTTCAGGGAGTAGCTACCAGATCCCATATTATAATTTAGGCTTTCTTTCCACACCCATCTAGCAGCCCAGGACTTCATCATCTGTATTACCCATCTCATTAGGGAAGTAAGAAAAGTACTTGACAAATAATGAATAGAATGATGGACTTGGACTCAGGCAGTCCTATAGCTAGATTATCCTGGGCTAATCACTCAACCTCAGTTTTCATCAGTTTCCTTAATTGTAAAATTAAGACAATAATAGCATCTGCTTTCCAAAATTATTATGATGATCAAATGAAATATTATCTCTAAAATACTAATCGTGGTACCTGGCACAGAGTAGACATTTAAATAAATGTATATTGCTTTCCTTAAGGAACTATATAAATGGGAAATGATGATGATTGTTGTGATAGTCTCACTCTACATCTAATTATTCACCTAGGGCTATGATGTAGGACATTTAAGTACAATGTTCTGGTTCTGCTCTTTTCTTTGCACCATTTCATATAAGTAAGATCATTTCCTCTAAGTCTTTCATTTGAAAGATGAAGAAATTGAGACCCATGTAGGAACTTTCATGGAAATTTGCTTAAGGTCACACAGATAATAAATGTCAGAGCTAGAATTTGAACTTAGTTCCTCTGACTTCAGAGCTAGGTTTTTTGTTTTTTGTTTTCCACTATAGCTTAAGTACAGAATCAGAGAATAGAGCCCACAAAACATCTCGGGGATAGGACTAGAAAGGGGCCCTGATAAATAACCTATGTTACTGAGTTACACTGTTATGTTCTTCTTTACATGGGTGGGGCTTCTGATATATAACTACAAGTCCCAAGCTCTCATTCTGTCAAGAACTGCGGAGAGACTGCTCAGGAATAAAAGGTTAGTGGTATTTTCATAGAGATGTCTTAAGATTTGGTCAATAAGAATAGATTTATAAAAATGCATCTTTAACAGCTTAATTCAGCAAATGGGCTACTTTAGGGATTATTTTCTTGTTTCTAGATTTCACACCTCAATGCTAATCGACTGTTTTTATGCTTGTCTATAGAGGAGAGAAAATCCTATCTGGATAAGTGTTTAATTCATTTGGTTCAGAGGTAATCCTGATATATGGATAAAAAATACAAGGCAAATTGTTTTATATAAACAGATCTGTTTGGTATTTATTTTGGGATCATTTATTCCAAGTCAGCAATTTGACAGTATCTCAAAGTTTGGTGTATACCTGTTATAAGTGTGGTGTATGGGCAGTTTGCTGGGGTAAAGGGGGATAACATGACAAAACTCAAGAGTCTATGGAGAAGAGATGGAAAGAAGGTTTTCTAAGTTTGCCTCTCCTTGGGGAGTTACAAATAGTAATTAAAATTGCAGTGAATTAGATAGAACTAAAAGGCCGTCTCTTAATAATAAGTTAAGAAATCCTTCATGCCTGCTTATACAAATTAATCATTTTTGGCTGGCTTAAGCCATTTGGAGTTTAAAAAAAATGAGGTATGAGTATGTATATAAGGCCAATTTTGAATATCCATAAGTTGATCCTGAAGGAAAATCCCCCAAATAGGAATTTCATAGGCAATGAGATCATTGTTGAAACAAAGGTGTAGCTTCCCATTTATCTGGATGTTCAAGTTCTGATCTATCTTAAGATGTGGGAATTTATAATCATATCATATATCAATATTTCTAGTAGCTGTGCTTTCCTTTCTCATAGGAACTCACTTCATAAATGTAGAAAGCAAATTCAGCAGAGATGAAAATATTTTTACCTTGCTCCTGGTTGTAGTTAAGAGCTTGATGAGGCTGTCATGATTTTTCATATTTTTAAAGTGAATCAATGCCTTTAGTCATTCATGTCCTCAAGTAGACAACTTTCCCATTTTTCATATGTAAAAGCTCTGTGACACTGTAACAAACTGTTAGCTTTTCCTATCTGGCCCCTTCCACTCTTGGAGTGTTTCAGTAACATATAACAGATAAAGTTTAACTTTCTCTTATCCTACAAGAACGGAATGTTATTTTCTTAAAATAATGACAACTTTTTCTATTAATTATATACTGAGGGTATAGGTGTGAACTCTGCTTCAGTTTGCCCAAGAGCCTGGGCAGTCCTGATAACATGCCTGGAGAAAGGGATGTCCTAATCTAGTGGTTCTGCTATATCTGACATATTTCTCTTTTGACCAAAAAGGAGGTTGAGGTAAATTTCTTTAGGGTTTAGTGTGAATATTCAAAATAGATTTTATCAATAAGCATTTATTCAAGAAACATTTAGTAAGCTGTTATTATGTGCCAAGTGCTATAAAAAGCAATTCCACTCCATGCTCTAAAAGAGTTTATATTCCAATAATTACTTTTCACATATTACTTTATCTGGGAGGGAAATCTGGAAGAGTCTCTTCAAAATGCTCACACACATCTCGGTTTGCTTTATTCTCCCTTCTAAACATGGTGCCCAGTAATCTACTGGTTCCTAGAAAATCCTGGGCAGTGTGCAAGATCTTTTCAGTGATGCTCTCTTCACAATGGAACAGTGCTGACTAGATCAAACATGGCTTTGTGTATCTTCATTTATTCCAGTGCTTTAGTCCTTTAATAATCCAGAAACCTTTTCTGTAGCTTATCCTCACACCACAGTATGGTATGCAGCTTCTTGTTATGAACAAATGAATAACTAGATGTGGTGATATACACCTGTAAACCCAGATATAAAGAAGATTGAGATTGGTGGATTTCTTGAATTCTAAAAAAAAAAAAGGGGAGGGAGGGAAGGAAGTAGAGATGAAGAGAAGAAACATTTATTAAGCACCTACCAAGTTCCAGGAACTGTGCCATTTCTTCCCTCTTAATTTTTTTTTTTATTAAAGATGCATGGGTAATTTTTCAACATTAATCCTTGGAAAGCTTTGTGTTCCAATTTTTCCCTCCCTTCCCCACCTCTCCCCTAGAAAGCAAGTAATCCAATATATATTAAACATGGTAAAGTATATGTTAAATCCAATATATGCATACATATTTATACAATTATCTTGCTGCACAAGAAAAATCAAATAAAAAAGGAAAAAATGATAAAGAAAATAAAATGCAAGCAAACAACAACACAAATAATGAAAATGCTATGTTGTGGTCCACACAGTCCTCTCTCTGGAGAAACACCTTTCTTTGGCATCAATATAGTGACCCCTTGAGAGCAGGTATAACTAATTTTTTTTCCTTTTTGGGGGGAGAAAGTAGGAGTTAAATATCTGAGCATAGAATTGAACTCAGGTCCTTTTGAGGTCAAGGTTGGTGCTCTATCAACTATGTCAACTAGCTACCCCCCAAAATACAGTCTTAAACCAGTGAATTGTAAAGCAATGCAAAATAAATATCACTAATAAATATTGATTCAAAAATTTAAAATAAAATCTGAACAAAAAGACTACATCAACATATGTCCCAAAATCATTCACTATGATCAAGTTGGAATTTTACCAGAGATGTAAGAAAGGCTGAATAGTAGGAAAATAATATCAAATAATAATATAATTAATTACTAATGTAAAATACAGTAGATTAATAATTTGAATTAATAATTAATAAACTAATCATGCAAACCTTGAAAGAGGACAGCTAGATACTTTAATAGATAGAGCACTGGGGCTGGAGTCAAAAAGACTTATTTTTCTCAGTTCAAATCGTACCTCAGACATGTATCAGCTATGTGATCCTGGACAATTCATTTAACCTTATTTGCTTCAGTTTCCTCATCTGTAAAATAAGCTGAAGAAGAAAATGACAAATCAATCCAGTATCTTCTCCAAGAAAACTCTAAACAGAGTCATAAAGAGTAGCACACAAATGAAACAACTAAATAAAAAATAGAATAACGACAAAACTTGAAAAACCCTAAACTACAAGGCTTATAAAATGGCCAATAATCCCACAAGCACCAAGTCTTTGCAAGGAGTTAGGCTCAAAAGTTGCAAATGCGAAAATAAATGCTACAGTGGATAAGAGTACACTTCAAAAAATTTTATCTTGGGTCATATACTTTACCATCCCACCATCCCATCACAAAAGTGTGGTATAGAGAATCAACCAGTCTGGGTGGGAATGATTTGGTTTTAAGTCCTGAAAGCTAAGGACCTAACAGAATAATTGTCTGGATCTCCCAAAACACTGAGAACATCTCTAAGCACAGAATCAATATTCAGAAAACAAAACTTTTAATAATCAAATATATTATCAAATGAGTTATCTGATAAACTGCAGTGTTACCTGATCCCAGTACCTGTTAGGAGGTACCACTGAACTAGGAGCATTAGTTCTAATTGGAATACTCCTGTTAAAAAAGGAACAATTGGTATAATTATAATGACTAAGCTTGTCTCTAAAGAAAAGATTAGAAAATATTGCATCCTCCCTTCTTTTGCAGAAGTGGAAGACTATATAGGTGTGTAACATTGCATATATTGCCAGAATTAACTGATGGGTTACTCAGTTTCTCCAAGTTGCTGAACTAATTTTTTGTTAAAAGATATGTCTCTTTGGATAGAGGGATACATTAGGAAATGACCATGACAAACATAAAGGATATGGATAAAAATAATTTAGGAGGAGGGGATACAACTCCTTCATGACTCTTTAACAATGAGGTGATTCAGGCCAATTCTAATAGATGTGATGGAGAGATCCATCTGTACCCAGAAGAGAACTATGGGGACTAAATGTGGATCGCAATATAGTATTTTCACCTTTTTCCTTATTGTTTACTTGCCTTTTTTCTTTATCATTTTTTTATATGATTTTTCTCGTGTATCATGATAAATGTAGAAATATATTGGATTACTTGCTGTTTAGGGGAGGAGTGGGGGAAAGGAGAAAAATTTGGAACACAGGTTTTGCAAAGATGAATGCTGAAAACTATCAGCATATATTATGAAAATAAAAAGCTATTATTAAAAAAGAATACAACTACTTGTGAGATATATATAAATAATGTAGATATATATCTCTTAACTATACATATAAGCTATGTATATCTTATATACATATACATATGTAGGTATATATACACATATATGCATTTATGTATGTATCTATATACACACATATACATATATATCAATGTGTGTGTGTTTATATGTTTAAACACACACACACACATAAACACACAAAAGCTAAAAGTCAAGGTGACTAGAACTCACCTCCAAGAGATTATTTTTTTCTTGTTTATGTTTCTTGAACCTAAAAAAAAAATCCTCTATAATATACAAAAATATACACTCAAGAAATATGTGCATACTAATTAGCTACGCAAGTCAAAAATGTATATTCTTGTCTCTGAGAGTTAGAAGCAGCAGAAAGGCAGCTCTGGGAAAACATGTGCCCATGAGGTCAGATTAGATCTAAGTATCCCTACCAGTTAGAGCTAATATTATTTTATACCTGGAGAGGCAAAGTAAACAGGACCCCTTTTCAAATTCACTAACCTAAGGTAAGCTGACTCTAGGTACCTTTTGAATAAATTTATTAAGAATGAATTAGGTAAGAATGCACACTGGTAGAAATTCTTTTGTTATCAAGGACTGCACTAATGGACAGTCATCAATAGGGGAAGAAAGGGACTAGTCTGACTATACTAACTAGAGGTAGATAGGTTTCACACAACTTTACATTGTGATTCTTTCATACAGAGACATTGCTTCTGGCTTGACCATCTCATCTTTGATTGTGAACATGTCAGCTCCTAGAGGGAGGTCATCAGGTGGAGTTATTTTACCTAAAGACCCAATTTGATCATCTCCAACCAAAACAAACAAAAATGCTATTGTCATATTTTTTTCTCTTAATGGCTTAAATGTATGTGACACTTTAAGGAATACAAGACATTTTCCTCTCAATAACCCAGTGAAGTAGACCATGCAAATAGTTGGTTTTTAAGAGACTTAGAGAAATGGCAGACTTGGTCATGTGGTGAAGTAAAGTGAAGGTCAACTTGAACTTGACCTTCCAGCTTCTTAGCCTAATATCTTTTTGTCACATTTCATCATCTACCCTCATTCTCATCTGTCCATAACACCACACCCTATCTAAGCTCAAGCAATTCACTCTCATTATTTTCCAGCTAACTCACCTTAGGCATTGTGTGACTAGGGATTTCAATGGTATGTTCTGTGTGAGCTCAGCACATCAGGTTTCAGGTAAAGCTGCTCTATTCAAAAAACATTCTCAGGTGTACAAGCTCTGAAGAGCTTACTCTCAGCTGGGGTGGGGGAGTACTGGAAGGGTGTGGCTCAGAATCTGTAGGTATCAGATTTTATTTAAATCAAGACACACCTAATAAGGATCAAAAAGCCAGCTCACAAAGCCACACTTGAAAAGGTATAATCACAATATACTTGTGATGGCAAGAGCCATCTGCATTCAGAAAGAGAGCTGTCATGAGTGAATGTGAATCACTACATAATTTTTTCACTTTTGTTTTATGTTGTTGTTGTTGGGGAGCTTTTTGTTTTCTTTCTCATTTTTCCCTTTTTAATCTGATTTTTCTTGTGTTGCATGATAATTATGTTAATATATAGAGAGAAGAATTGTACATGTTTGTCATATATTGGGTTACTTGCTTTCTAGGGGAAGGGATAGGGGAAAGGAATGAGAAAAATTTGGAACACAAGGTTTTGCAAGGGTGAATGTTGAAAACTATCTTTGCATATATTTTAAAAATAAAAAACTATTTCAAAAAAAGAAAAGAAAAGATAGAATAATTCAGCCTTAGTTTACAGGGAGAGTCAGAACTCCTAATGTCTCTGCTGTTTTCCGGAAATCTAGGCAGTCCTCAGGACTCCCTTTGTTACCATCTGGGTTTTTTTTCCCTCACTGGTACAATGCCTGCTTTGCTGCACCTGCTATTTTGATTTGTGGTACTGTTCTACTCTCACAATGAGAATAATTGATTTTAACAGCTATCCCTTCTACAGGGCCACTTTCTCCATCTCAATTTCACTATATCTCAAGTTGGAATAAAAAATTAAATGAAAATTTTGGGGGAGTTTTGCAGAAGCTGGACAAGACACCAAGGCCAGAAGATGACACAGAAAAAAGTTTAGAAACTCAGAAATACATGAAATATATAATATCAAGATATTTTATTTTTTAATATTATAATAATTCAGAATTCTTCTCTGGCACGAAGAAGTGCCAAAAAATTTTATGTGGATTTTCCAGATGGCAGGATGGCACAGCCTAAATCCCTTGATGTGGAAGGAATATGTATTTGATTTTAGGAGGAGGCAGGGTGATAGAGGGATGATAGAGCTAGGGTCCCTGGGTTAGAATCCTGGACCTGCCACTTCTTACCAGTGTTATTTGGAACAAGATACAACAATTTTGAGCTTCAGCTTCCTCATCTATAACATAAGGGGATCAGACTAGTCTTGGCGCTTCCTTCTAGCTCTAAGTTGATGTATCTATGAATTGTGCCATGGTAGGAATAGAAACAGAGAGAAGAGGAAGAATGTCAAAGATATTGCAAAATGGGATTTCAAAGAAATTGTAACTGATTGAATGTGAGAAGGAAGTTTCCAATAGAGAAAGTTCATTCAGTTGAAAAGCAGCCCCACTGACAGAAATGGCAAAGTCAGAAGGAGTAATAATTTTAGGGGTAGAAAGAAGGTAATATGATATAGTGGAAAAAGGACTGTATTTGGAGTCAGATCTTGTTTTTCTAGCTTGGGTCAAGATCTGCATGCCAAATCCAGGCTGTCTTGTCACCATGACATTATTATTCTCCTTCATCCAATCTGAAACTTAGACTTTGCTTCCTGGACCATATAGATGTGTTTTACTCTATGTTGCTGATGCTCAGGCCTCCACACCAAACATATCCCTCCTAGAAAGAAGGACAGTAAAACTAGAAAGTCCAGGGACAAGAAGTGCACCAGGAAGTAGTTCCCCAAGTCTTGTCCACTCATGGAAAGGGAATACTCCAGGGCACTGGGCCATCCTGGGATAGGGGACGGGTTGCAGAACAAGAGGGAAAGTGTTTCTCTGTATTATATTCAGTTTGAGAAGCATGATAGCCCAGCTGCTGGGCTTTCCTGCGATAAGAAGTGGATGGTTGTTGGTCAGTTGTTCAGCTGTGTCTGTGACCTAATGGACCACATTCTATCCTCCATTATCTCTCTAAGCCTTTCCAAATTAATGTTTATTGTTTCCACAACATTATGCATCCATTGGCATCCTTTTGCTGTTCACTTTTCCTTTGGCCTTCTATCTTTCATTTTCCATTGAGACCCACCTTCTCATTATGTGGCCAGAGTATTTAAGCTTCAGCTTCAGTATTTGACGTTCCAATGAATAACCTGAGAATTGATTGATTTGATCTTCTTACTGTCCAAGAGACTCTCAAAAGTCTTCTCTAGCACTACAATTTAAAAACACTGATTCTATGGAGCTCAGCTTTCCTCATAATATTAGTTAGAGAGAGATATAGATAGAGATGGAGATAAATATGAAGATAGAGATACATAGATATAGACATCTATAATATGTATCTCACATCTGTATTTTGCTACTAGAAAAAACCACAGGAAAATTGTGGGTTGACAGACTGTAACTTTGACTATTATCAATAGTACTTACCCTGCATTTTACTAGCTCTGGCAACTGAATGTCCTCCAAGTGCCAGGATTCCTACTTCTATTTCTAGCTTCTTAAAATGTAAATTGTGACCCCATATAGGATCTCATAACTGAACGTCGGAGTCACAAAATTATGATTTATTATCAGTAAATGTTTGATTTGAATACCAGTTTTTCATTCTACATATTCTATATATCCAGAGTCACATAAAAATTTCTCAGGTGAAAAGGGGTCATTGATGGAATTCTATGAATTAAAGCAAATGCGTGCTTCTTTGTTCCCCAAATGGGGCTTAAGTGATACTGTTGAATGAAATTAAATAGAGCTCAAGGGAAAGAGAAGGGATACAAGAAAGATTTGAGGTTAGCTGAATGCTTGAAAGGGTTAGTTTTGAAATATTGCTTAAGAAGCATGTACTATGTAAACAGAACCAGGAAAATTAGATACACAACGAGTAGAACAATATACACGGAAAGAACAATGAACACAAAATAATTGAAAGTAAACATTGATGGATAATATGGAGATGTTTTGCATGACTGAACATGTATATCAAATTGCTTGCCTTTTCAAGGAAAGGGGAGGGAAGGAAAAGAAGAAGAGAACATAGAACTCAAAATTTTTGTTTACATATAATTGGGAGGGGGGAAATGAATATTGAGAAATTGTAAAGAAAAAATTCAGTCCCAAAGAAGAGATATAAGAAGGCATTTTCTTTTGCGACTTTGCAGAAGTGAAGGAGTGAAGTGTTTCATATATCAGATTTTTTTTTGATTCATTGAATAATTTTCTTGAAGTTTTTTTTTCTTCATTAAAAAAATCATTTATTATGTCACCTCTCTGGGAAGGGGAGGAGGAGAGGAGGGAAAGAGAAATCTAGGTGATGAGAAAAAAAAAAGATATCAATAATTTTTTAAAAAGCTGTACTGAACTGTGTCCAGAATTGGGCTAGGAGGTAAAGGAAATGCAAAACAAGTATTAGACATGATTTCTATCTTCAAGAAGTTGACAATCTTTTTATATAGAGTATACCTGGAAAAAGAGGTGTGCTAAGATAGACTTCCAGGGTCAAGATTTTAGCTCCAAAATTTTTAGGGTGAAATCATTTAGAAATTAAAGTGAGGCATTTCAATAACAGGGATTTATTTATTAGATTTTGGAAGAAGTTATCACTAAGGTAAAGTCTAGTTGTAAATCTGTAGTCCTATGAATTTGCAATCATTTTGTGGGAAATGAGAGGAGAGATCTAGGGGGAACTTTCCCTATCTGAATATTGCTAGAATGGTAAATGTTTGTGCTTACATTTTCTTTATCATTCCAATGGTATTATATTTGCAATTATCCCAAGGAAAAGGACTGTCTCAGAGTTAGAAGAAACTTTTCACAATGTAGTTACAGTAAAGGGAGGTGAAAAGGAAGAAGAATTAGTAATTTCCTTAAAAATAAGTTTGACTCCCTAATTCAGGCAAGATTAGAAGGGAAGCAGAAAACTGGGGGCAAGGGGATTTTACATCCAAGGGTTCTGATAAAGGCCTCATTTTTAAAATATAAAAAGAATTGACTCAAATTTAGAAGAAAACAAACCATTCTCCAATTGATAAATGGTCAAAGGATATGAACAGACAATTTTCAGATGAAGAAATTAAAACCATTTCATTTCAAGTCATATGAAAAAACGTTCTAAATCACTATTGATTAGAGAAATGCCGATTAAGACAACTCTGTGGTACCACTACATGGCTCTCAGATTGGCTGAGATGACAGGAAAAGATAATGATAAATGTTGGAGGAGATGTGGGAAAACTGGGACACTGATACATTGTTGGTGGATCTGTGAACTGATTCACCCTTTTGGAGAGCAACTTGAAACTATGCTCAAAGAGACATAAAACTGTGCATACCCTTTGATCCAGCAGTGTTTCTACTGGGCTTATATTCCAAAGAGATCATAAAGGTGAGAAAGGAACCCACATGTGCAAAAATGTTTGTGGCAGCCCTTTTTGAAATGGCTAGGTACTGGAAACTTAGTGGATGGCCATCAGTTGAAGAATGGCTGAATAAGTTATGGTATATGAATGTTATGGAATATTATTGTTCTATAAAAAATGATCAACAGAATCATTTCAGAGAGGCCTGGAGAGACCTACATAAACTGATGCTAAGTGAAATGAGTAGATACAAGAGAACATTACATACAACAAAAATAAGATTTTGTGATGATCAACTCTGATGGAAGTGGCTTTTTTCAACAATGAGATGATTCAGGCCAATTCCAATGATCTTGTGATGGAGAGAGCCATCTGCATCCAGAGAGAGAACTGTGGGGATTAACTGTATGTCACAACATAGCATTTCCACCTTTTTTGTTGTCATTTGCTTGCTTTTTTTTCCCTTTTTAATTTTTTTTCCTTTTTGGTCTGATTTTTTTTTGGGGAGCTTGATAAATATGGAAATATATATAGAAGAATTATACATGTTTAACATATATTGGATTACTTTTTGCCTAGGGGAGGAGGTAGGGAGAAGGGAGGGAGAAAAATTTGGAACACAAGGTTTTGCATAGGGGAATGCTGAAAACCATCTTTGCATATACTTTGAAAATAAAAAGCTATTATAAAAACCATAAAAATCAGTTTGCCACAAAATTTAAAAGTATCTTTTATTAAAGACTTTCTCTTTCTCAGGTAAGGAAAAGTAAGATTGGGTTATAGAATAGAGAAATTTGGCTATAAAAGTCATCATTTTTCTCTCCTCTCTCCCTTCTTCCTGATTCTTATTTCTTTCACAAATTCAGTTAAAGGATTTGGCTAGTCAAGGATTTTTGTGCATCAAGTCTTTTTAATTTTTTAATAACACTATAAAACTTGATTTTTGTGGTTAGAGAATATAGAACAATTAGCTAAGGAAAATGAATCATTGCTTAACCTTCAGAGAAGTGTGTGAGCAAAGCCAGGAGCTTTTCAGTTCTAAGTTAGCTTGTAAGTCATGGCCTCCATAAGGCTATTGCCTGTGGAATGGAAGTCCTCCAGTGCTGACCAGTGGTGAAAGGGTGACATTATTATCTTTTCCTTTGATGATAGGTTGCTCTTTGAAGCTGCCGCTCAAAGATGGAAAAAACTAATTAATTACTCAAAGTATTCTAAAGGTGAAAGTGGATGTTATTTCCAATGTGTGAACTTCCTGGCTTCTAAGAGTGATTCTTTTTATCTAATATACCATTCATACTCATATGCCCTCTACCAGATGATGAAAATAAAACACTCCTTTTTCTTGGGTCTTCTGGTTTCTCCATCTTTCCCTAAGG
This sequence comes from Sminthopsis crassicaudata, assembly GCF_048593235.1. NCBI lineage: Eukaryota > Metazoa > Chordata > Mammalia > Dasyuromorphia > Dasyuridae > Sminthopsis > Sminthopsis crassicaudata. The sequence continues at coordinate 263,551,258 of NC_133620.1, forward strand.
CAAGTCCTCTTTGTTCTAAGAAATGGGATCCTCCATATCTCTATCTCTTTATAAACTTAATAACAATTGGAAACAGTTTGGGTTGATGGACATATATTTTATCCGACAACCATTTAAATAGCATACACATCAAAATGAACAGGCAGGGAATGGTTAATTTGAAATATGGTTTCTTGGTGCTTCTACTGATAGGAAACAAAAATTGGCATTTTTTCTTTCTCCCCAGGGAAGAGTAGAAGTTAGAAAAAGAAGCCACAAGAATTAGTTTAGTTGGAGAACAGCTTGCCTTGTAGTGATTATAATCAGGAAAACAAAGGTGTTATAGAGACTTTTGTCTTACTGGCCTCTCCCAAATCTTTGGGGTTTTTTTGCTTTAGTCCTCTGCTCATTCTATCATTCTTTTCCATGTTTGGTCAGAGTAGTTAATCTTTCATAGTTGATCATCCTTATAATATATTGCTGCTACTATATTCTCCTGGTTATGTTTATTTCACTTTATTGATTATAATGTTAATGTGGATGGTGGATGATTACCGGTGATGCTACTTATCCTTATTATTTAAAATTGTTTTCATTTTTATTTTGATGTTTCTGACATATATTTGTAGATGTCAGCATACCTCAGTTTATTTTGCAAGGGTTGACAAAATTTCTGACGTTGGGATGGGAGTTAAGGGGTGGGGAATGTCATCTGCTTTTCCATTCCCGTTATTGTCATGGTAACTTGGTGAAAGTAGACTACCCAGAGTTCCCTCCTAACAACACAATTCCAAAGGATCCATGATGACAACTGCTAACTACGCTCTGGAGAGAGAACTGATGAATCTGAGTGCAGATTAAAGCATACTTCTTTTTTATTTTCTTTTTCTTGTATGTGTTTTCTTTTGCAATAAGGCTAATATGAAAATATGTTTTGCATGACTTCACATATATATCATATTGTTTGTGCTGTCAAAGGCAAACCTCTCAAAGGGTGGGGAAGAGAAATTTAATTTGAAATAAAAAAATGAATTAAAAATTTTCCCACATAATTTTATAGGGAAATATTAATGAAATAAAAACATGAGAAAAAAATGACATGGAGTAGCCATAGCACAATACAAAGTATCACTTAACAGGCTATTAAAATGAATAAATGCCTAAATTACATTCATGACATATTATATATATCCTCATACTACAAATAAATAGAAATAGCAAAAAATAAAATAAAAATCCTAACTAAAATTAGCAATAACAATAGGTATATCTAATAATGAACATATACAAACATTATCCTATACAGAAATAAATGAACAACAAAGCAATTTATAGCTAAGTTTATTGCCAAACCACATGAATAATAATAACATATGGATATAAAAAAGCAAAATAAATATATACATAACTAGTTCCATTCAGTCCCAGTTGATCAGGACCCACCTTTTGATGTTACAGGTGAAACTAAGGAAATATAGCCTCAGGCAAACTAATATTTGCCCACTTGCAGAAGGTATTAGATTCAGCTCATAGAGGTTCATGACAACCAATTGTAGAATTTTCAGTGTGAGAAAGGCAAAGGCTGTAACAAATCAGAGATTGTAAATAGCAATCATTTCTGCTTTGACCAGAAACCCTAAAGGTCTTCCCTTCCCAGATTTAGTGTTTTCTTTCCTAGAAATGTGACTTTCTTAGTCACCGTTTGGTTCAAACAATTTTTGTACAAGTGCTGAGTGGCAATTTTTACTCAGAGTTTGCTAGGATATATGACCAAGAGTCAAAATCTTCAGATCAGCATCAAGATCTTCACTGAGCTAAAAAAATCTTGGTGTTTATGAAATATACAAGTTAATAGGTAAATAGAATGGGCTAGAATTGGTTTCAGGAAATGCTGATACTCCAATGAGCTTTGGTGGATCTGGCTGTATCAGATCCACACAGTACCTATCTTGTTTCTGACACAATCAGCTTCCATAGGAAATTTCACAAGCATGGGTAATCTCTGAATAGATACTTGGTCTATCAAGTCCCAACCATTTCACAAGATATAACAGTAATTTTTTTTTTCAAGTGTGTCATCTAAAATAATTGAAATATAGTAATCCCTTGAAAGCACTATCCAGGATAGCAGACCCATAAGGGATTGATGATAAAGTCATTTTATTATTTTTTGAGGCTGAGTGACTGCCTTCCCTCTTCTTAATCCTGAGATCTTGAAATACACATCAATCTTCCACACTAGTTCTTCTCATAGGAGCAAACATCATTTACATCTATCCAGGGCACAGTTTTAGCCCAGGGTAATTCTGCCTCCTTTAGTTGTATCTTGCTGATAGTGGTGTTGTTTTTTTTTTTTTAATTTATTTTAAACCTAAATACAAGAAAAGAAACAAAAATTGCCATGTGCACAGTAGAACCTCAAAGGGTTCAAAATATGAAGTAATAAATTTTCATATCAAGAAAACCCATATAATAAAACACATTATGTTTAGAGCTATCCATTTTCTTTGCTTCCCTATAGATTTTTCTTCTGGTTTCTATTGTACACTTTTTACTTTATTTTTCCCCTTTCTCCCAAGAAGGTTACAATTAATACATTTATCTATCTAGAGATACACACATTTATACATACATACACACATATATAATAAGCATATATGTTGATATCTTTAATTATAGATATATATATACACACAGACATTCATACATATGTATGTAAGACTATATTATTCTTATTTTCACTTGTTCTCTATTTCTCTGAGGATGGATAGGATCTTCCTTCAAAAATCCAAGTCTTTCCATATTTTAAAAAAATCTACCAGTTCAGCATTTCCTACCTCAGCAATATTCCAATCTTATATTGTCCAGTTATTTTAAATAGTCTAAAACTAGTATAATTTCCCTACTTTTTTCTTTTGATTAAATCTATTTTACCTTTAGCTTTGAGATTGTGATTAATATTCCTGGCTTTTTTTGCATAATTAATTCTACTACTGACCTTTATTTTACGTTAATATGTATCTTATTTTTATAACATTTCCTGAAAGCAATATATTGTTGAGTTCAAATTTTTAATCTACTGTTTCTATTTTATGGGTGAATTCATCCAATTCACATTCTAAGCTATAATTACTTGCTTATTCTCCTCCTCTTTCCTATTTTCATAACCGTCTTCACTTTATTTCTATGCCTCCTGGCTCTTTTACTTCATTTCTACCCTTTACCTTGTCCTCTAATTACTTAATCTACTCTCCCTCCAAGAATCTCTCCTTTATCTTCTCCCCCTCCCTTCTTGTATCTATCTGAATTTACAAGACTTTTATACTCTTGCAAATATGTGTATATGTATATTTATACTCATATATAGAGAAAATAAGAGTTCCTTCTTTATCCCATTCCCATTAATTTTGACATCCTTCTATACCCTCTCCTTTCCTATTCACTCACTCTCTTATTTTCTTATAAATTTAAAAGACTGTTGTTCCTTTCTAAATGTATATGTTGTTCTCTCTTTAATCCAGATCTAATGTGAGTAGGATTCCCTCTAAAAATCCCTCCCTTTTCCTCCCTTCCCTGTATATATCTTTACTCTCTTGTTTCTTTCTGAATTTAAAAGATTTATAATCTTCTAGACATATATGTATTGTTTCCTCTTTAGGCCATCCAGACTTATCAATCCTCCTGTACCATCTAATTGCTCTGTATCAGTTCTTTCTCTCATGTGCCTCATTTGTGTGAAATAATTACCCTTTTAATTTTCTACTCAGATTTTGCTTTTTAGAATCATATCATACTTGGCTCAACCCAAATCTTTCTTTCAAACTACCCAATTAATAATGACAATCAGACATATGGTTTACATTTCCATTTATTAAAAGTAAACACATTGTCCTCATTGAGTCCTTTGTAATTAATCTTTGATATTTATCTTATATTTCTCTTGCATCTTTTATGTCAAATTTTCTGTTAGATTCAGATATTTTTGCAACAAAATCCTGATAGTTTGGCAATTCATTGAATTTGCTTTTTTTTTGCCATTCATAGTCATGTTTAACTTTGCTAAATATGAGATTTTTGCCTGTAACTCTGGTTCTTTTGCTCTATGACATGTTATTTTAAGATTTGTGGCCTTTTTACTATAGCTGGTTCTAGGTCTTGTGTAATTCTAACTGTGGCTCCACCATATTTGATTTTTTTTTCTTGTTGCGTGTAATATTTTCTCCATATCTTGGGGGTTTTGGAATTTGGAATATTACTGTAGGTTTCCTTCCTAGGATCTCTTTCAAATGGTGATTAGTAGATTTTTTTTCTATTTCTATAGAAATAGATGTTCTAACACTTAGAGATAATTTTCTTTAATTATTTCTTGTATTATTGTATCAGGATTTCTTTTTTGATCTTGTCTTTCAAGTAGTTTAATTATTCTTATGTTTTCTCTCTTGGACTTTTCTCCAGATCAGTTATTTTTCTTATAGGATATTTCACAAGATGTCCCAGGAGCACCACTGTTCTTTCCCACTTCTTTATTTTTGCTGAGGCATTATTTTGTTTGTTTGTGAAGGAAACCTGGAGAGCTTAGAATTTTCTGACCTACTCCTCCATCATCTTAGAATCTTTTCTCTTGATGGTGTTCTTATACTGAATCATCATGATATCCATTCCCCTGCTCCCTTATTTTTCCAAAAATAATTTGGTCCATGATTCCATCTCTCAAGAATTTTTTTGTTTGTTTTTTTTGGTAAGGTTCTGCATTTCTTGTTCTGTTCTCTTTCTTTGCTTCTTTGGTCTACACCTGAAAAGATATTCCTAAGCCAGTCAAGATTGAGACTTCTTGAAGCAAATCCCTTTGACCAGCTTTTACTCATTCTCTATTAGCACACTTTCTACCAACTGATATAAATCAAAGATCAATATTGATAAGATACCATTTTGTCTCTTGGCTATGTAATGTCATACTACATATGTACTGTCATTTAATCAAATCCATAAATGGATGTTTACAACTACAGACTATCTGGGTAAAAAATATCCTCTAGTCAACTTCTAATTTGTATCAAAAACCTATTTCTCCTTATTTTGTTCCCCAGGTAACTGATAACCTGAAGTCATGGCAGAAAAACCCAAACTCTACTACTTTAATGGAAGAGGTCGGATGGAGTCCATTCGATGGCTCCTCGCAGCAGCTGGAGTTGAGGTTTGTTCTTTATAGGGCCAAGACTTGTACAGAATTTGGACTTTATTTTTAATAGCCAGCACTCTAGGACAAAGTAGAAACCAGGTTCCATGGGTTGTTATTGCTGTTTGTCCTTTGTTCTCAAAAAAACCAAAACAAAACAAAAAAAACCCAAAACCCATGATATTAGCTCAGTGCTGCCATGACATGCAAGTGAGTTGGATTTAAGTGAGAGAGGGCTATGCAAAATCGTCAGCCCCACTCTCTCTTCCAGAGCCATCTGCGTCTGGTGGCAAGTTATAGATCAGGGTGACCCTCTCCATGGTATAGCACTAATCTGCCTGCTTCTCCTGGTCCCACTTTTAATTAATTAATTAATTTATTTTAAATAGCTTTTTATTTTTCCAATACATGCAAGGATAGTTTTCAACATTCATCTTTTCAAAATCTTGTGTTCCAAATTTTTTTCCCTCCTGCCCTCTCTCTACCCTTAGGCAGCAAGCAATCCAACATGGGTTAAACATGTACAATTCTTTTAAACGTATTTCCATATTCACCACAGCACAAGAAAAGTCAGATCTAAAGAGGAAAAAATAAAAGAAATTAAAAAAAAAACAAGCACACAACACTAAAAACAAAAAAGTTGAAATACTATTCAGTCTTTATTATTCTCTCACTCTCTGGTGGCAGATGGCTCTTTCTATCACAAATCTATTGGAATTGACATAGCCCTATTTTTGTATGTAAAATAATAAAATTGTTGTCTGGAGAAAGAAACAGAGACAATTAGAATTCTTTGGGATATCCTTCTGCTCCAGTCAGGTCTTAGTATACCCATGTCCTGATCATTTATCTTCCTAGTGCATGCTCTGTCTACTGCCTTATTAGTAACTCATCATGGAAAGAGAAGCTATCAGGTATATTGAGAAACCTCAGAGAAAGGAAGATTGAATCAGAAACAGACATAGAACTACAATTTTTAGAGATTGCAGCTTTATGCTCCCTTTCACATGCTTATATTTTCATCCATGAATGTGTCCATTTATCCATATGTGTTATCCTCCATTTTTAAGGATACATTGTAGGGAGGTGAAGGGGAAGATTATGGTAGTATCATAGAGAAGGGGAAACAAAACATGCTTGTATATGTTGAAATAATTTGGCATCCGGCCTCAAGAAAATAAACAATTTAATCTTATTTTTTATTCACTCCTTTAAGTTGTGTTTCTGATGAAACCCACTAATGAAAGAGATTATTTTCCTGTGTCTTTATTTGAAGTCAAATGGAGCTTTTTTTTTTGCCAAGTTTCTGTGGGTGAAAAACATCATCCATTGTTTCTCAGCATCTTTTTTTTTTCTTAATCCATTTAGTGACATTGTGCCTAAGTACAAAGTCTGGCATTAGCTATGGTTCCACCTTGGTAGGATTTTCTGGGTGGTTGACTGGAGACCTCTTTTGAAATTCCTTTTTCTTTAACTTCCTTTATTTGTTCTGAAATAGCTTGATAAGTTCCTGCCAATATTCATATGAACTGACAACTGTAAACAGCTCACCTATGTGGATTATAAAGATATTTCATTCAAATTTCATATTCTTGTTCATTTCAACAGCATAAACTTTGCTTTTTTAATTTGCTATTATAATCACAAATGGATTCAGTAACATAAAATCATTTATAGTTTATTATTATAATTGTTAGCAGTCTATGGGATATAATCTCTCTGAGGATGGGAATTCTTTAATCTTTACATGTATATACTTAGAATCTATCCCAGTATCTGGATGAATAATTATGAAAATGGACTATCAAACTCCATTCAAGGACCAACTCATATAACATATTTTGTATTTACTTATCTGTATTTGTGTCATCCCTCTCACTTTAGATGTAATTCATTTAATTTCAATTCAACTCAAATCAATCCACATTTATTAAGTGCTTAAGAATAACCACGCACTATGCTAGGTACTGGACATACCAAGTAAAAAACATAATAAATCTTAATCAGGGCAGCTAGATGGTGCAGTAGATAGAGAACAATTCCTGAAGTTGGGAGAACCAGCCTCAGACACTTAATACTTACTAGCTGTGTGATCTTGAGCAATTGCACTTATGCCCAATTGCCTCACAAATAAATAAACAAACTTTGATCTCAAAGGAATTTATATTCTACTGGAGGGGAGAATCAAATATAAATAAATAGATAAATGAATAAATGAATGAATGGATATAATGCAATTCAAAAGCAAATCAGCTTTTTTTTGGGAGGAGAGGATACTATATCATTTTGTTAGCTCACATTGAAATTTCAGTCTAGTAAACTTTTTTTTTTTTTTTTTTTCAGATGAACTGCTATTTAGTCATAATTCCTAAGACAGTACAGGTGACTAAGGATTCAAGAAATCTCACGAAGTCAGCTAGTCCAGTTCTCTTTATAAATGGGAAAACTGAGGTTCAGTTATTATTTATACACGTTCACATAGGTGGCATAAATTTCACCTAGATCTTTTGGAAGGTAGAGACTCTCTTTATCACTGGAGTTATCTGTACCATTAGCTACAGATTGTACTAGAAAATGCCTGAAATCTCTTCCAGCTTTGAAATTCTGTGTTTCCAAAACTACTTTTAAATATTATTTTCTACTTCCTCTTTTTCCTTCTATGGTAGAAGTGTGTCTTTATCTAGGACTTTGGAAACAAAATAATGTCTCTTTTTATCTTTTCTTTTTTTTTTTTTTAGTTTGAAGAAGTGATTTTGGAAACAAGAGAACAATATTTGAAGTTACAAGAGGGTAAGCTAAATTATTTTACTGGTATCTTATGCTTGAAATAGAAAATAACTCTTTAAAGAATATTACCATAGAGCTCAAGGCACTTAAAATGTTTAGAAAAGACATAATATACTTTAAGCAAATGCAAACATATTTCAATTCACATATGTGAATGATTAAGCACAGCAAGCTATTATCCTATTAATAATAATAATAACAATAACAGCTAACAATTATGTAATAGTTACTATGTGTCAGGCACTGGGCTAAGCATTTTACAATCATTACCTCATTTGATGCTCACAACTATCCTGGGAAGTAAATGCTCTAATAATTCCCATTTTACAGCTGAGGAAACTGAGGCAGACAGAAATTAAATGACTTGCCCAGATTCACACAACTAGTAAGTGGCTGAGGCCATTCAGTTTTCCTGATTCAGGCTCTGTCAAGAAACATTGACTCTAAGATCAGGATGTTTAAGAGGGTTGGGGTTGGAGAAGGATGGAATTTACCAACTAGCAACACAGAGTTCTTCTAGATTCTGTACTCCTTCAATAATTCTCATATTTAGCGCCTATGAGGCATTTATCCCAGGTGGGAAAGCACAATCATCCTGAGGGTAGGTCAGCTTGGGAATTGTCTTATGAAACCACTATTCTCTTGAGGAGTATGAGGAAGGAGAACATTCCATACATGGTAGAAGATGAAATATTCATTATGAAGGGGCAAAGAAAACTTTCTTGAAGTATATCCTTTAAATAAATCTTATGATGATGAGACAAAATGACTACTTGGGGAGTTAATGCACAGGAATTTTTTTCCTATGTTTGATTGCTAGTGTTCCTGGTATTTGACCCAAATATTATGGAATGGCTGATAGGTTCATGGTCTGGAATTTAGGCTGAGAGCTGTAGGCTTGAATTATATGATACTTTCTCACTCTTAACTTGTAATTTCACTCAAGAAACCTGGGAAGATGTAACTCTTCTATTCTCTAAGTATTTTAAGACTGACTTCCAACTTGCAAGCATTCACTACACTTTTATAGAAGATGTTTTCATTTTCAAAAAAGAAGAAAACAAAACCAGAAAATCCTAAAGGAACAACAATTTATTCCAAACATGTATGCACATCTCCAGAGTCACAGATCCAAACATGAGCTCTACCTGGGGAGTTCTTTTGCTCTTATTTGTTTTGGTTCCAAATGAAAATTTACTGGACGTCTTCATCCTTCTGTGTCTCTATCTCTGCTCCTGTGTCTGCCTCTCTAACCCCCTTTCCATTTTACTCTACTTCTCTCTTCCTCTTTCACTCTACCTCTTTTTCTCTCCTTCTTTCCTGTTGCTCTTCATATCTCCATAACATGACAATAATTTTCTTTTTTAGTTTAGACCCAAATTGAGTGTGAAAGCATGCATTAACTATGTATCAAACACGGTGTTAAGTGCTGAAGATACAAGTAGATGAGCAAGACGGTCCCTACTCCCAAGCATCTCACATTTTAATTGGGAGAGAGATCACATACACAAGACTTAGCTATAAGGGATATGGAAACTTGCTAGGATTTGAGAGAGGAGTTTGTCCTTTATCTTGTTTGCACCTTACAGGAGACCAAGATTGTTTCTACTGTATCATACCATCTCCTCAAATGAGTCCTGGTGGCATTCTACAGTTCCATGTGGAATATATTTATAAATACACACACATATTTAATACACATATATACCTACATACATGTATATATACAGAGAACTATACATACATACATACTATTTATTTTATCCTCATCAGATTTTTGGTCCACATTATTCCTCTATCAGGTGTCCTCAGAGGATAACTGTCTTTAATATATGAAAGTTACTTTCATAGAGCCTAATTACCATGTGCTTTTGAATACTTATGTTCCCAATTATTTGTGAGTCTGAAAAGCAGTTTCCCAAAAGGCAGTGGTATAGTGGGGTAGAACACTGGACTTGGAGTCAGCAAAATCTGAGTTCAAATCTTGCCTTGTTAGCTCTCTATGGCTGGAGGTATCAATTGTTTAACTTCTGAGCCTCAATTTCTTCACAATAATGGTACCAACCTCACAGAATTATTATGGGGACCAGATAACATATTAAAGTATTTTGAAAATCTTAAAGCTATTATTATTATTATTATTAAATATAGTTTTCCTTTCTTTTCCACAAGATGCTCTCTCCAAGTTCAAGTGATCCACTCAAGAGTTCAATGCCTAACACAAGGGAATTTATGCAAGATGAAAGACTAATGGTCACCATTCCTCTTTTCTTTGGCTCTTCCTTGTATTGGTTCCCTTTCCTAAAAGTTTTGCCAGCTTTGCCCTTGATTTAACTGGAGGTAGGAATAAGCAATCAAGGAAAACTCCAACATAGAATAAATATTTATTGAATCAAGTCAGCTCTTTCTTCTTGAATACCTTAATTATTAACTTTTGAAACAATCCCTAGTTTCTGGTCCTTTGATTCTGAGATATTTGATAGGGATCCATGACTATTTTTTATCAATTTCTTCCATGTTTGATTATCTAGGCTTTTGAGGTAGTTGCCTTTGTTTTGGCAGTATCCATTCTTCCTGTATTTTATTTACTTCTCAAACACTCTGTGGATCTTGACACTAAGGCAAAGTCCACTGTCCATTCTTCCTTTGTTCCTAATTTTATTTGTAATTCTCTTACCTTGGGCTTTGTTCGACTTTGGGGGACTCAGCCCTGGGAAGTGGCCATCTCTCATTCTTCCTCTTTAGAGCTTCTTAGCCTATGTCATTCTAGACCACACCTGCGGTTCTCTTTATTGTTAAGACTGTTTTTATATTTATTCAAGTGTGAGTGCAGATTGAAAAAAACAGGCATAGGACTTATGTCCTATTGTAGCAAGATGATGGAAAGCAAAAGCAGGTAGGTAAAGATGGAGATTTTAAACTCCTAACTCCAAGAATCAGAGTATACCAAAACTCTACTTCTTTCTTTCTTAAATTATTACTTATTTAATTTTAATTTATAAAATAAAAAAGCATTTTCATAACATAGTATAATAAAAAAGATGACCATTGATCTCTTTCTGACATTAGTAGTTGTAAACATATCACTGGATAATAAAAGTCTACATTTATGAAACATTTTTCCTATATTATCTCATTTAATTTTTACACCTTTGTGAGGCAGGAAAAACAATACCTACTATTTATATAGCACTTCAAGATTTATGAAGTACATTATTTTTGTTAGTTATCTCATTTGCTACTCACAATAATCCTGTGATTATGTATCAGACTATGTATCAAACACTATGTTAAGTGCTGAAGATAAAAGTTGATGAGCAAGACAGTCCCTATTCCCAAGGATCTCACATTTTAATTGGGAGAGATCACATACACAAGACTTCAACTACAAGGCTGTACAACACCCAGTGGCTCTTAGGATCCAGTGACAATAGCTATTATTGTCCCCATTTTATAGATGAGGAAACTGAGGTTTAACAAGGTTAAGTAAATTTTCTCAGGATCACACAGCTAGCAAGTATCTTAGGCAAAAATTGGAACCCACGTTTTCTTGAATCCTAGTCAAGCATTCTAATGATTATGTCATGCTTCCTCATTATTTTTCTCATTTTATAGGTTAAAAAATGGGATTTTAGAGAGGTTGAATAATGTGTAAAAGTTCAGAGAGTTACTAAGTGATAGACTACAACTCTGAACTTCAGATCCTGTCTAATGTTCTTAAAGTTTTATTATCTTTTCTACACCATAAGTATTCTTAATCTCAGCATAGAAATGATGTTCAATGTAGAAAAATTAATGATCACTTGGAATAGAAAAAGAAAAAAAAAATAAAATCTTAATAGGAAATGACTGACTATTAAAAAAAAGTTTCAGCCTAAAAAAATGTTAGGGATTCATTGATTCACTTCATTCATTCATTTACCTAACAAATGTTTATTTAGTGCCTCTCATGTGCAAAGTACTATACCAGGCACAGAACACATGCATTGACTAAACCTACAGTCTAGAAGTATAAGATGTAAAACCAGATAATTTTATGGCATAGAATTATGTGATAAATGCATGAGACAGGTACAAAACAAAATGCTGAGGTATAAAGGACAAGGTTGTTTTGTGAATAGGGAAGGTTTCATGGAGAAAGTTGTATTTGAGTTAGGCTTTACCTGACCTACAGAAGTATAGCATGGCAGAGAGCTGACCTTAGGTCAGGTTCAAAACCATCCAAGACTATAAATTGCAATGAGAGTGCTGATTGGCATTTGTAGAAGCATATTAGGCAGAAAATGGACCCAGGTTTTCTTGAATCCTAGTCAAGCACTCTAATCACTATGTCATGCTTCCTCAGTTCTGTATTCCTAAGAAACTACAGGTCTAGTTTCTATTCCCTTTAAAGCCCTTTAAAAAACTTAAAGGATACCAAGTCTAACCTCTCATTTTACAAATGAGGAAACTGAGGCACAGTGAGGTTAAATGGGGATATAGGATCACATAGCAAGGAAACTTGGTTTTTCGGGACAGTATGCTATGTTGATCTGATGATCAAGTGAGATAATGAATATAAGTGCTCTTAAAATGTATTTTAAAAAAACAAACAAAACAAAACAAAGCAAAAAAAAAACCTTTGATAAGTATGAAGTGTTATCAGTAGTACACTCCAGGACTGCAGGTTCCTAGAGTAGGGAAGGGGTCTACAAACCAGGGTTTTTCTCCATCAATTGAATGACAGTAGTTTCTACTGGGATAGTGACTGTTTTCTGGGAAAAGTTTGACAGTATAGGTAATACTTTGTTGTCATTGAGAATAGCTTAAGAGTTATGATTCCTCATTAATAGCTCGTACTGTTTCTTTGTGTGATATGTTGTTCACTCATTTTTCCATCATGTCCAACTTTTTGTGGTACCCTTTGGAGTTTTCTTTGCAAAGATACTAGAATGATTTGCCATTTCCTGCTCCAGCTCATTTTAGAGATGAAGAAACTGAGGCAAATTTCAAAATAGGGGACTAGCTATTTCCAGGGTCACATAGCTAATAAGTATCTGAAGTCAGATGTAAATTTAGGTCCCCCAATGACAAACAAAGCCCAAGGTGAGAGAATTACAAATAAAATTTAGCCTCCAGGGCTGGCACTCGATGTCTACTATGACATTGAGCTTCCAAAAAGTACAGGATTAGTTGGAGAATTTTGGGGTTGTTGTTTAGTCACTTAGTTATACCTGACTCTTTGTGACCCCATTTGGGGTTTTCTTTTTTTTTTTTTTTTTTTTGGTTAATTTTATAATTATAACATTTTTTGACAGTACATATGAATAAGTAATTTTTTACAACATTATCCCTTGTACTCCCTTCTGTTCCAAATTTTTCCCCTCCTTCCCTTCACCCCCTACCCTAGATGGCAGGCATTCCCATACATATTAAATATGTTACAGTATATCCTAGGTACAATATATATGTGCAGAACCGAATTTTGTTGTTGTTGTTGCAAAGGAAGAACTGGATTCAGAAAGTAAAAATAACCTGGGGAGAAAAACAAAAAAATGCTCTCAGTTTACACTCATTTCCCAGTGTTCCTTTTCTGGGTGTAGCTGATTCTGTCCATCACTGATCAATTGGAATTGGATTAGCTCTTCTCTATGTTGAAGATATCCACTTCCATCAAAATACATCCTCATACAGTATCATTGTTGAAGAGTATAATGATCTTCTAGTTCTGCTCATTTCACTCAGCATCAATTGATGTAAGTCTCTCCAAGCCTCTCTGTATTCCTCCTGCTGGTCATTTCTTACAGAACAATAATATTCCATAACATTCATATACCATAATTTACCCAACCATTCTCCAATTGATGGACATCCATTCATTTTCCAGTTTCTAGTCACTACAAAAAGGGCTGCCACAAACATTTTAGCACATACAGGTCCCTTTCCCTTCTTTAGTATTTCCTTGGGATATAAGCCCAGTAGTAGCACTGCTAGGTCAAAGGGTATGCACATTTTGATAACTTTTTGGGTATAATTCCAGATTGCTCTCCAGAATGGGAGGATTCTTTCACAACTCCACCAACAATGCATCAGTGTCCCAGTTTTCCCACATCCCCTCCAACATTCATCATTATTTGTTCCTGTCATCTTAGCCAATCTGACAGGTGTGTAGTGGTATCTCAGAGTTGTCTTAATTTGCATTTCTCTGATCAATAGTGATTTGGAACACTCTTTTATATGAGTGGAAATAGTTTCAATTTCATCATCTGAAAATTATCTGTTCATATCCTGTGACCATTTATCAGTTGGAGAATGACTTGATTTATTATAAATTAGAGTCAGTTCTTTGTATATTTTGGAGATGAGACCTTTATCAGAACCTTTAACTGTAAAAATGTTTTCCCAATTTGTTACTTCCCTTCTAATCTTGTTTGCGTTAGTTTTGTTTGTATAAAAGCTTTTTAATTTGACGTAATCAAAATTTTCTATTTTGTGATCAATAATGATCTCTAGTTCTCCTTTGGTCACAAATTCCTTCCTCTTCCACAAGTCTGAGAGGTAAACTATCCTATGTTCCTCTAATTTATTTATGATCTCGTTCTTTATGCCTAAATCATGGACCCATTTTGATCTTATCTTAGTATGGGGTGTTAAGTGTGGGTCCATGCCTAGTTTCTGCCATACTAATTTCCAGTTTTCCCAGCAGCTTTTGTTAAATAATGAATTCTTATCCCAAAAGTTGGGATCTATAGGTTTGTCAAACACTAGATTGCTATTTTTGTTCACTATCTTGCCCTGTGAACCTAACCTATTCCACTGATCGACTGGTCTATTTCTTAGCCAAATGGTTTTGGCGACTGTTGCTTTATAATATAGTTCTAGATCAGGTACAGCTAGACCACCTTCATTTGATTTTTTTTTTTCATTACTTCCCTTGAAATTCTCAACCTTTTGTTCTTCCATATGAATTCTGTTGTTATTTTTTTTAGGTCATTAAAATAGTTTCTTGGGAGTCTGATTGGTATAGCACTAAATAAATAGATTAGTTTAGGGAGTATTGTCATTTTGATTATATTCACTAGGCCTATTCAAGAGCACTTAATATCTTTCCAATTATTTAAATCTGACTTTATTTTTGTGGCAAATGTTTTATAATTTTGCTCATATAATTCCTGATTTTCCTTTGGTAGATATATTCCCAAATATTTTATATTATCGACCATTATTTTGAATGGAATTTCTCTTTATATCTCTTGCGTTGGTAATGTATAAAAATGCTGAGGATTTATGTGGATTTATTTTGTATCCTGCAACTTTGCTAAAGTTCTGAATTATTTCTAATAGCTTTTTAGCAGAGTCTTTGGGGTTCTCTAAGTATACCATCATATCATCTGCAAAGAGTGATAGTATGATTTCCTCATTACCTACTCTAAAAAAATAAGTCCCACTTGGTCATAGTGTATTATCCTGGGGATGATTTTCTGTAGTCTTTTTGCTAATATTTTATTTAAGATTTTAGCATCAATATTCATTAGGGAGATTGGTCTATAATTTTATTTCTCTGTTTTCAGCCTATCTGGTTTAGGTATCAGTACCATGTCTATGTCATAAAAGGAATTTGGTAGGACTCCTTCAATCCCTATTTTTTCAAATAGTTTGTTGGGCAAAGTAGCTCCTAACTATTGTTCTAATTTCCTCTTCATTAGTGGTGAGTTCTCCCTTTTCATTTTTAAGACTAACAATTTGCTTTTCTTCTTTCCTTTTTTAAATCAGATTTATTAAGAGTTTGTCTATTTTGTTGGTTTTTTCATAGAATCAACTCTTAGTTTTATTAATTAATTCAATAGTTTTTGTTTTTTTTTTTTTACTTTCAATTTTATTAATCTTACCTTTTATTTTTAGAATTTCAAGTTTTGTGTTTGTCTGGGGGTTTTTAATTTGTTCCTTTTCTAGCATTTTTAGTTGTAAGCCCAATTCATTGACCTTCTCTTTCTCTATTTATTAAGTAGGCCTCTAGAAATATAAAACTTCCCCTTATTACTGCTTTGGCTATATCCCACACATTTTGATATGATGTCTCATTATTGTCATTTTCTTGGGTGAAGTTATTAATTATGTCTATGATTTGTTGTTTTACCCAATCATTCTTTAGTATGAGATTATTTAGTTTCCAATTATTTTATGGTCTATTTTCCCCTGGCTTTTTATTGAATATAATTTTTATTGCATTGTGGTCTGAAAAGGATGCATTTACTATTTCTGCCTTACTGCATTTGATTTTGAGGTTTTTATGTCCTAGTATATGATCAATTTTTGTATAGATTCCATGAACTGCTGAGAAGAAAGTGTACTCCTTTCTGTCTCCATTTAGCTTTCGCCAAAGATCTATCATATCAAACTTTTCTAGTATTCTATTTACCTCTTTGACTTCTTTCTTGTTTATTTTGTGGTTTGATTTATCTAATTCTGAGAGTGCAAGGTTGAGATCTCCCACTATTATAGTTTTGCTGTCTATTTCTTCTTGCAGCTCTCTTAATTTCTCTTTTAAAAATTTAGAAGCTGCACCACTTGGTCTGTATATGTTTAATATTGATACTGCTTCATTATCTATGCTACCCTTTAGCAAGATTAATTAGATCAATTTTTGTTTTTGCTTGATCTGAGATGAGGATGGCTACCCCTGCTTTTTTGGCTTCTCCTGAAGCATAGTAGATTCTGCTCCACCCTTTTACTTTTATTCTGAATGTATCACCCTGTTTCAGGTGTGTTCCCTGTAAACAACATATAGTAGGATTCTGGCTTTTAATCCAGTCTGCTAACTGCTTCCTCTTTATGAGGGAGTTTACCCCATTCACATTTATGGTTAGAATGACTAATTCTATATTGCTTGCCATCCTGTTAACCCCTGCTTATGCTTTTCTCCTTTCCTTCCCTCTTACCCCCCTCCCCAGTATTAAACTTGTGAGCACCACTTGTTTTTCACAGCCCTCCCCCACCATAAAGTTCCTCCCCCTATTTTACCCCTTTTCCTCAAAATTTCTAGTATTCCCTTCCCCTTACCTTACTCCTTCCCTCCCAGTTTTCAATGAAGTGGAAGAAGTTTCACGATAAATTGAATATGTCTATTGATACACACTATGTACATCCCCTCCTTTTTTTCTCTCAGATATAATAGATTACCTTTGCCTCTTCATGAGATATAGTACCACCACTTTACATTTTTTTATGATATAATTTCCTTTCCACCTCTAGTTTCTAGGACAAATTATACGTGCGTTCTTTACATATCTTTATGGCAGAAATATAGTTCTCAAGATTTCTTTTTACCTTTTTAGAAATCTCTTGAGTTCTGTATTTGAAGATCAAACATTTTGTGTAGATCTTGTTTTTTTCATCAAGAATAGATGGAATTCATTTATTTCATTAAATGTCCATCTTCTTCCCTGGAAAAGGCTGCTCATTTTTGCTGGGTAAGTTATTCTTGGCTGCATACCAAGTTTCTTAGCCTTTCGGAATATCATATTCCAGACCCTTTGTTCCTTTAGTGTGGACACTGCTATATCCTGGGTTATCCTTATTGTTCCTCCTCCATATTAGAATTGCTTTTTTCTAGCAGCTTCCAATATTTTTTCCTTTGTCTGATGGTTCTTGAACTTGGCCACTATATTTCTTGGCATTTTGATTTTAGGGTCCCTTTCAGTAGGTGATCGATGAATTTTTTCAATGTCTATTTTACCCTCTGTTACCAAAACACCCAGGCAGTTCTCTTTGATAATTTCCTGGAAAATAGTGTCCAGGCTCTTTTTTTTCCTCACATTTTTCAGGGAGTCTGATTATTCTCAAATTGTCTCTCCTGGATCTGTTTTCCAGGGCTGTTGTCTTTCCAATAAGGTACTTGACATTCTTTTCAATTGTTTTGTTTTTCTGGTTTTGCTTGACTACCTCTTGGTTTCTCCTTGAGTCATTCATTTCTAATTGTTCGAGTCTAATTTTCAATGATATATTTTCTTCACTCTTAAAATTTTTTTTTTGTAATTGTCCAATTGAGTTTTTATCTTCTATGGAATTTTTTTTCCATTTCATCAATTTTATTTTTTAGAGAGCTGTTTTCTTTATCCAGCTCACTAATTTTATTTCTCAATGATTTGATCTCTTTATCCACTCTGGATTACTTCTCCAGACTCTCTTGCCAAGCTTCCATTTCCTTCTCCCATTTCTCTTCCAGCTCTCTCATGAGAGCTTTTTTGATTTACTCTATGAGAGTCTTGTGTATTGAGGAGCAGATCATATTCCCCTTAAGGGATTCCTCTGGAGACAGTCTGCTTTTAGTCTCCTCAGGGTTTGAAGTCTGCTCTCTATCCATACAGAACCTGTCAATGGTTAGAGCCCTTTTAAATTTTTTGTTCATTTTGTCAGAGCGGGAATGGAAGAAAACAAATTGACAAGAGAAACAATTAGTCTGTTTCTGGGGCGGGGGGGGGGGGGGAGAGAATGGGGCCGGATGGTGTTATTGGGCTTCCTCTACAAACTACAGGAGACAGCAGTGAAGCAGTAACAGGACAGCGATGGCTGCTTGCTGTGTCTACACTCTGTGGCTCTAAGAACTTGCTGAGTCACCCCGGGTGGAGGTGGGAGTGGCCTGGTCCTGAAAGACGCTAGCTTTCTGAGGTTTTATTATTTACCTCTGGTGTTTACACCCTCTCTGCTGCTCCTCGCTTGCTGCCAAGAGGGAATATCCACACTGGGTTAAAGGTCGTTTTGCAGAAACAGAAGAGATCACACCCCTCCCCCTTGGGTCTAAGCAGTGTGAGCTGCCTGCCTTGCTCTCACTCCTGTCCTCAGCCTGCGCCCAGTCTGTTCATCCCCTCCCCCGAGCAAACACAGACCTTTTCTGGCGAATTTCAAGGATGTCTTCTGTTGGTAATTATTTGTGGGTTTTTTTTCTGGTCAAGCATTAATTCCGAGGCTTGTCATGAAGTAAATTCTGAGAGAAAACGTGGAGCTCAAGCAGCTGTCTGCCTCCACGCCGCCATCTTGGCCGGAAGTCCCATTTGGGATTTTCTTAACAAAGATACTGAAGTGGTTTGCCATTTCTTTCTCCAGCTCATTTTTATAGATGAGGAAACTGAGGCAGACAGAGTTAAGTGATTTTCCCAGGGTCATACAACTAATGTCTCAGGTCACATTGGAACTTACTTCTTCCTAACTTATGGCCTGTTGCATTATTTTAGCTGCTTTCTTTGTATGACACTTTGATATAAAAAATGAGTTTCTACTTGATATACAAGCCCACCACATAAACAAAACCTTAGTCTTGTGGTTCCATCTTGTTCCTACATCTTGGGGATGTTACTTAGTAGTGTTGCTGGGAGATGAATGGGACTAATTAGTGGTCTGTTTAATCAATGTCTTTTGCAGCTGTTGAAACAGAACAGCTGCAGTAACTTTGCTTCTTGGAAGATTTAGTTTTAAAGAAGATTTTATTATGGTCCTTGCCAGAAACCATTTCTACTCATTTGTACAAATAGATGGGAAATACCTTTGAGCTTTTTATCCAATGTATTTAGTCTCCTACAAGCAAAACACCCTACAAAGTTCTTCAGAGGATGACAATAATAATCATAATGAAAAAGGATGCTTAAATGTTAGAAAATATTTTAGTCTTTACTGTTACTCTGTCCCTGGCCACCCCCCCCCCCAAAAAAAAAAAACACAATAAAACATCAGTGACTCAAATCACAGACATAATTTTTGGAGATACTGGACTTATAATGTTATTGATATATGGTGAACTACTGATGGAAGAATTCTTTTATTGATGCAAATTGGCATCAGATTTGCAATTCATAGCTTTAGAAAATTTCTTGGGATACTGAGAATTTATATGATTTTCTCAGTTCAGGCAGACAGTAAGTGTCAGAAGCAGAACCTGAATTGAGGACTTCCTCAATTTGAGACCAGCTTTAACCACTATACCACATTATCCATTTTTATGTTCTATTAAGAAATTTTTATGGGAATAATCTATATTGAGAATATCTTTTATAGAGTAAGAGAAGGTGACAGGTAGGCAGACCACATTATTACAGTCACATAATTGAATGAAAAAAGAACAAAGAAAGATTCCACTGTGCTTTTTTGTTTCTTGACTACCAGCATGTTCAGAAGAGTTAGAGTTCTGTGTTCAAATCCCATATTTGCCATTTACTACCTGAGCTACCTTGGGAAAGACATTTAACCTCTATTAGCCCCAGTTTCTTTATCTGTATAATGAGGGGTTGAACTAAATGGCCTTTATGTTCACTTCCAGTTGAGATCACCAAATCCTTTTATACACAAAGTAATTGTAAACCCAAGCTTGACTGGACTCTGGCCTGTCTCCAATCTGTTTTCATAAAATCATGATCTCAGTTTGTTTCTCACAGACATCAAAAAATAAGCTGAAATTCTACTTTGTATTCTAATTATGCTGCTAGAGTTTCTCGGTGACATGCTCCAAATGGGCAAACCCCATTTGTAAGAAATGAATTCACCAGAATAGATACACCCTGATGTGCCCAAGCCATAACTATTCTAACCCTACACTCAGATTTCCTTCCATGAATGAGATTGGGCCAGCTGTGCCAGGGCCATAACAACATGCCAAGGATTATAGTGAAAAGATTACAGCCTTCCCAGTTTAGGAGATTATTTGAACAAAAGAACCATATGTTTAATGAGGACTTAAGTGCTGAGTCACCTTGAATGTTCAGCCATGGGAAGTAATAGCTGGACCTTACTATTACCTGGGTCTTACTATTACTCAGATTACCAGTTTTTAGCAATAGGATATCCACAACTTGCACAATCAATCAAATCAATATGGAACCTTTTTTTGCTATGGTTCATTGCTCTCATTAACTCATCTCTCCCTAATTTGGAATGGTATGTAACTTCAGATCTGTGGGACTGTATGGACCTAAACTTTTAGAAAAACAAACATATTACTATAGCTGTTCAATTTATCTTGTTCCACTAACAATTCCATGGCCTCATTTTTTTATCTGCCTTAAAAGTAACTATATGTAGTAGAAGATAGGGAGGAATCAATAAATAATGATAGAAATATTAAGCTTCAATAAAATAATTAGATAAAAATCCCACAGAAATAGACACAAAACAGTTAAAGGAGCACAAGCAAACAGGGTAAATTTGTTATTACTGAGTTTTAATATATACTTTTTGAAAAAATTATATAGCAGAAGTTCATAATTTCTAATATACTTCTTTTTGTTCTTTGCAAAATGAAATATTCATATCTGATGTTGATGGTTAAGTTAATAATTACAAATACACTTTTTAAAAGCACATAAATAACAGTATGCTATACTACTGGATGTGCAGTGAGAGGAGCTGGGTTTGAATTGTAGGGTCTTTGATGCACCCAGGGCTCTGTCCTGCATCCTTTTATCTTCTTTTTTATTTCTTCTACTGTTTTACTTATTGATCTCATCAACTCCCATGGATTCGATTGTCTTTCCTCTGTAGTTGTTTCTTATATCTAATTATTCAGACTTGCCCTTTCTCCTAAACTCTAATTTCCCCTTTCCAACTGCTTATTGAAAGTCTCAAACTATATGTCTCGTAGACATATTAAACTCAACATGCCCAAATCTGAATTCATTATCTTTCCCTGAAACTTTTCCCTCTCCTGAACTTCTCTGTGATTGTGGAGGCCATCATCAGACTCCAAATTCCCCAAGCTTGCATCCTGGCTTTTATTCTTGTCCTTTTTCTCTTTCAGGTCCTATTTCCAATCTTGCTAAGGCTTGTGTATTTATCTTCATAATATCACTCGTATATACCTCCTTCTCTCTTCTGATATTGCTATCACTTCACTCCTATTAGTTTAGTAGCCTGAGCTGGGGTCTCTCATCTTCAAGTCTATCCTCCCACCACTTCAGTTCATCCTCCTCAGCTATCAAATTGATCTTCCTAAAATGCAAGTCTGATCAGGACTAGATCTCCACATTCTTTTCAAGTTCTAATGTTCTAGATTACTCAGACTTGAAAGTTTGGATTTTTCTCTCTCCTGACCTGAATCTATCCCATCCCCAAACCCCATCCACCTGATCAATCAATTTTGATACTATGTTTTCAATCTCTACTTAAATTGTTTTAACCTTTGTTCAAGGTTCAGTTATCTCTTGCTCTTACTCAAAGCCTTTCTTGGGGGTGGAAGCCTTGGTTTTGAGGGACTGAAAGCACTCATAGTTCTTTAGATGCTAGAAGCATCTGTGTGGTAGATTCAATCTTTGTGGAACCAGAAACATTATATACCCTTAGGTAAAACCACCAATTAACTGGATCTTTTCTCTGATATATTTTGAATGCTTCTAGAATGAGGTGCTGGTCTACTGTTATGTTAGGGGTCATATATTCCTGTGTCTGAACCTATTTTCACACCTATTTTTCTCTCTTCTCTAAGCCTTACCATCCTAGTACATGATAAAAGGTCAAGATTATACCTAAGCATAATAGTTTGGGGAGTCTATGTTTGTCCACTTGGCTAAGTATCAGATAGCTAGTAAAATAGATGGGTAGGTTGCCAATAATTAATAATTTTGGTACTTGGGGTTGCCATCTGGTTTAATTATAATGGAGGTTATTTATTAGGATATAAGGCTCCTAAGCTTGGTACCCCAGGACCTGAGAGCAGGTAGTCAGTGGAACTATAAATGCGTATAAAGGTCAGAATAGGAAACAGGTAGGAATTAAATAACCAGAGCACAACCGTAGTTGTTTCTTACTAGCACTCTATCCAATGTATGTTAAGTCCTTGTCAATATGATGTTGAGGCTGCTAGGGAGCACGGTAGATAGAGCTCAGGAAGACTTGATTTCAAATCTGCCCACAGACACTAACTGTGTGACCCTGGGCAAATCAGTTAACCCTGAATTCCTTGTTTATAAAATGAACTGGAGAATGAAATGTCAAATCACTCTTAGAATCTTTGCCAAGAAAACCCCAGATGGAGTCAGAGAAGGAAGGACACAGCTGAAGGAACTGAACAGCCAACAATATGATGATAATTTAATTTGTTAATTTATTCAATCAGTACAACTAAGAATCTAGCTAGCTCAGTGGGAAAGAAAAACTAAATGAATTGCTGAGTCAGTTCTGTTATAATAGTTGATCTCGAAAGTCTCTTTATAAGCCTTTGTATCCTATGAAAATAAAGAAAATTGGGTTAATTAATACATGACAATTGTTTGAACTCACTGGCCTCCTTCAGGTTAGATTTACTTCCAACAGAACAACATCTGATGTCTTGTGTTGGGCAAGACAAATCTCTCCTCATCTGAAGCATAGTAATTGCTACCTGCCTCACATGGCTGACTAATCAAAGTGAGATAATGTTTTGAAATTACTTTATAAGTATACATTAGTGTGAGGTATTATTTTTCTACCTTAATACTGATCCCTTCTCAGTATCTTCTTTCTTCAATTGCTTATGCATAAGTTTATGTCTTTATCTCTCTGATAATACCACCAAGAGCCAACACTTATTTAATGCTATTAAGGTTTTGTTATTGTTGTTGAGTCATTTAGTCCTGCCTCATGACCCCATTTACAATTTCCTTAGCAAAGATACTGGAGTGGTTTGCCATTTTCTTTTCTAGCTCATTTTACAGATGAGGAAATTGAGACAAATAGAGTCAAGTGACTTGTCCAGGGTCACACAGTTACTATGTGTCTGAGGCCAGATTTGAACTCATGAGCATGGCTTCTTAACTCCAAGCCCAGTGCTCTATTTATTATGCCACCTAGCTTTCCTGGATTCCTTTGTAATCCTATGTACTTATTTATATACATTTAAAAAACATTATTCTGAAAAAAAAAAAAAAACTCCATAGGCTTCTTCAGACTGCCAAAGAGTCCATGACAGAAATAACAACAACAATAAGATGGAGGATTCCTATTCCAAAGGAAGATGCTGAGAGGTTAAGTCCACAATCATATAATTAATATGTATCAGGGATAGGATTTGCACGCAGGACTTCTCTTTTGCAAGATTTGCCTTCTTTCCACACAGCATTATTTCCATCTTGTATGTAATGTACAGGCTAGCTCCCAGGAGCGCCTCAGGGTCAGCCAGAGTCAGGATAAATCAAAGTCCTTGGTCTTTAGGGTGAGAAGTAAAGGAGGCAGCTTGCCAAAGACGTATCCTGGATTCTGGAGTTGGGAGTCTCCAGACTCTCTCCTTGTCCTGCTGCCAAGTCATACTGACTTCTCTCCCCCAGTCCTCCAATCGTACTCCAATGTTTCCTAGGATTACCTCACTCCCACGCATTCAGCCAGCTCCAGTGGTGAGGGAGATATATGCTAATAGAGCCATGTCTTACATCTAATAGATAATTAATTAGCCTTAAGTGCTCTGCATTCTCAGATTAAATACACCAATCAGAGTTTCAGTCCTATACATTTGAACTGAATTCAGAGATATCACCAGAGAAATCTCCATTATTTTTTTTTTTTTTTAACCTCCCTAATGTTCTGCTCTCCTTTTCCAGCTCCTCATTTCCTCTCAATTGCTAAGGTTATTGTTCTGGATACATGTCATAACATGCTACTAAGCTCCTGGGAGTCAGAGAACGTTTTTTGTTTTTCCCTTCTGTTTCTTCATTAACTGGAACAAGACCTTGCAAAACTATAGGTGCTAATAAAGATTTAATTAAATTGCCCCCATCTTTTCAGACTTTGACATTTTGGATGGGATACATAAGTAAGACCACTTAACAGTGGTCACTGTTAAGTATATTGGTTTAAAAAGCAACATATTCAATTTAATTATTCTAAATACATTAAAAGTAATATGTCTTTTCATTGTTTGGTGGAAACACAAGAGGGAATTAATTCAAACACTCCTTTACCTTGGAAGCATCACCAATTGAGATCTGGGAGAGATCTCAGAAGCTACTTCAGCCTTTTATTGTACAAATTAGGGAAATGAGGTCTCTGGAGGTTAAATGACCTTCTTAGGATCACACAGGGAATCATCATGAGAAACAGCATTTGAACCTAAGTCTTTTAACTGAAGTGTTCTTTCTGTTTGCTGCATGTTCATAGATTAATAGAGCTAAAAGCAATTTTAGAAATTATCTAGGTCAGGGGTTCTTGGTCATATTTCTTGAAATAGTGGAGGATAGAAGTGCTATGTTGTGCTATGTATGCTATGATCCAAAGTGTCACAAAGAGGTGGACATAACTGATTTACTGAAAAACAACAACAAACCAGGGATTGTTAATGGGTTTGTGTGTGTGTCATGGACCTTTTTAGCAATCTGATGAAATCTATGGACCCATTCCCAGAATTATATTTTTAAATGCATAGAATAAAACATCCAGAATTACAAAGGAAGCCAATTATATTGAATTATAATTATGAAAATATTTTTTAAAACAAATCCACACACTCTGGGTTAAGAGATATGCCTAAAATCCACACAGGTAGTTAGTGGCAGAGCAGAATTAGGGTCATTAGCTCCTTAATCTGGAGTTTTTCCTAATTTTTTTCTCTTGAAAAACTAATTGGTCATTAAAACTTCCAAAAAATTATAATACATTCATGACTTTTGGCTTCTTATACTTCTTCTAAACAATATGTAATAATATGAATAGAAGCCTATTTTTGCAACATTTCTTTATTTTGTAGTTTTTTTTATGTTTATTTAGAATTTACTTAATATTTTTTCTCCCAACTAAATGTAAAAACAATTCTTAACACTTATTTTAAAAATTTTTGATCTCAAAATTCTTTTCCTTCTTCTCATTTCTTACTCATTATTGAGAAGGCAAGCAATAGATTATACATGTGCAGTCATGCAAAACATTTTTCCATGTTAGTCATGCACAACATTTCTTTAACTACAGTGTTTATTCATCCAGGTAATAAAAGGCAATAAAATAACTTTTCCTCCAGAGAATTACAGCAGATTTCTATTCTATGGAAAGTTGCAACTAGTAACATCTGTGCCAGAATAGAAACAAATGTTATTTCTTTAAGAGTTCCTACAGTCATAAAAAGCGACTGAATGAACCTGTCTGTTTTCATCCCACAGATGGATATCTGCTTTTTCATCAAGTGCCATTGGTCGAAATTGATGGAATGAAACTCACCCAAACTCGAGCCATTCTTAGCTACCTGGCTGCTAAATACAACCTGTATGGGAAGGACCTGAAAGAAACAGCATTGTATAGTATCAGCTTTGCCCTTACTTGATTTTGACCCAATATAAGTTCCATAAAATAAAGAACCCATTCTGATGTTACACCCTTTGGGAAAAGGCCAGCTGAGGGCAGATTGATTGTAAGAGAATGAAAGTGGTATCTCACCTTTTTTTTTTTTTAAGGCCAGACTGACCCTAGAGAAATTTTAAAAATTAATCCTTTTCATTCATTTTTTTTCCCTCACTCTTCCCTCCCCAAACTCTATCCCCAAAGAAAAATAAAAAACCCTTGTAACAATGCACACAGTCAAATATGCATAGCAAAACAACTTCCTATAATGGCCATGCCCTCAATGTGTGTTATTCTGAATATTTAGACTTCACATTCTCTGACAGGATGTGGATATCATTCTTCATCATATATCTTCCAGAATCATAATTAATACACTGATCAGAATTTGATAGTCTTTCAAAGTTGTTTTCTTTATAATATTGTCATTATTGAATAATTGTTCTTATAACTCTACTCACCTCACTCTGAATCAGTTCATATATTCTCAGATTTTTCTCTGAACCCATTTATTTCATCTTTACTTATATTGCTAGTGTACTCCGTTACATTCATGTACCAAAATTTGTTTTTGTCATTCTCTAATTAATGGATATTCCCTATTTTCCAGATCTTTGTCACCACAAAAAGTACTCATGTCAATATTAATCTTTCCTTGATCTCTTTGGATATAAGCCTAGTCATAGTATTTCTAGGTGAAAGACTATGTATAGTATAGTAACTTGGAGGCATAGTTACAAACTTCTTTCCAGAACTACTGAACCAATCATAGCTCTAATATGCCTGTTTTACTTAGTTCCTCCAACATCTGTCCTTTGTCTCTTTTTTTTAATCAACCTTGTCATTCTTGATGGTAGGAACTGAAATCTCAGAGTTCCTTTTTTTTTGCCTTTCTCAAATTTATTTGTGGTTTGGTACATTTTTTCATACAACTATTGATAGCTTGGATTTCTTTCTTTAAAAATTGCCTGTTCATATCTTTTAATAATTTCTCACTAGGAAAACTGGCCCTAAAGAAAATTTAGAAATGGGAAGTTTGTCTTTATTGTCACCTTTTCTCCTTTCTGAGTCTATTCTCTAGTGATATCTTTTAGTGATACTTTACATTCCCAGTGTTTTCACATTCCCTCTTGTAACTGCTATCAAAATCTGTTCCCCAGGAAAGGATCAGATAAAAAGGGGGAAAACTGAAACAAAACTATCTAAAGGGGCTTAATATGTTGTCTATCCCAGAATTATTTTAGGATCAGAGAATTTACAGTTAGAAAGTATTTGAGATATTATCTATTTCAATTCCTTCATTTTAGAGATAAGGTAACTGAAAGAAGTGACTCCCTCAAGCTAATAAATACATGCAGTAGGAAGCAGAGCCAGGTATGACCTCAGGTTTTCAATAGCATGCATAGAGAGTGGACCAGCTCTAAAAGGCCTTGGGGGTGGATGAACATTATTAGCACTTCTCCTTCTCTGGAAAGGATATTGTTAGCTAAAAAAAAATTTCCTCTTTGAGTTCATGGGGTAGGTCACTGTTGCTAAAATAAATCTATAACAATGAAGAAATTATAGGAATATGCTTAAGCACAGGTTCAGGAGGTAGAAAAATAATTAGGATTATAATGATGTTTTTAATAGATAAAAATTATATCAGAGTGACAGAGAAATAATTCTCTTAAATATTGTAATCTTTTGCATTCTTTGAGCTATAAAAATTAAACAAGGCAGATTTATAATCCCATACTTCCTTTCATGTCAAAAAGTTGAACAAACTTAAATAAAATCATAATCTCATATGTACTCTAAAGAAACAAGCTGTCAAACATTTTCTATAGGTAAATTAAGTCAAGTTAGAGATTAAATTATTTTTAGAAAGTTCACAATAGTTTGGGTTTGGTTGAGAGTATAGAGTGAACAACAGATGAAACTTTTATCAAATAAGCCAAGTCAAATTACTTGGGAATTACTTAATTCACTTTTTGGCTTCTTATCTGAGACCTTAACTAAAATTTCACATTAGGGTTTCAGCCAGCTCAATAATTTCCTAGATAGGAGAAACACTATCTCCAACTTCCCAAGAAAAATTAATAAAATAAAATAATAGCTCATAACAATAATAGTGATGTTAGTAATGGTTATCTTTTTAATGATATTTTAGGGTTTTCAAAGACTAGTATTTGCATTATCTTATTTGATCTTCATGACAATTCAGTTAGATTGGTGCTATAATTATTCCCATTTTAGATTTGAGCAAACTTAAACTGAGAGAAGTTAAATGACTTGCTGGGGTTATAGAATTAGTGGGTGATTGAGGAAGGAAGACTTTCTTGACTCTAAGTCTTATGCTCTAGTAATTATACCATGATGGTGAATTTCTCTCCAAAATGAGCCAGCATGCCCAGGTATACCTAACTTTTGTTCTAGTTATGCTTGTGTTTTTAATTATCTTATAATGAATTCTAAGATAAGATTATTTCTACTATATTACTCAGAAAAGGATAATGTAGAATTATAGGTATCCGCAAGACAGTTGCAAAAAGTATTTGGTAGACAAAGATCACTTCTCACTACCCCTGAAATCTCATTATCATTGCTAATATCCCACTTATAAGACTGTCCCAAATCAAACCCAGTTTCATACCTCCTAAATGCAAGTGATAAAAAAAAAAAATCATGGATGGGAAAACATAATTTCTGCCAGTCTGTTGTAGTGAATACTAAAGGCAAACACCTACTATGTGCTAGCATGATTTGGTTTGAATCTTGCTTCAGACAAACCCTATCTGTGTGACTCTGGACAGGTAATTTTATTTCTCTGTATCTCAATTTCCTCATCTATAAAAGGGTTAGATTAAACCTAAGATCTTTGGCAGCTCTTAATCTATGATCCTATGACTTACTAATTATCATACAAAAGACTAATATACAAATTAACTTCTCTAAAAATATAGCTTTGAGTGAAACTTGAAATGCTCTGCTTTCAGAATAAACATGTATACGGATGGCACTCTGGACCTGATGATATTAATTGCACTGAGTTATTTCAAGCCAGCTGAACAAAGGGAGAAGGATATTGAGCTTATTGTAGAAAAAGCCAAAAGCCGATATTTCACAGTCTTTGAGAAGGTAAATATCTGTGAGCTAATACATGTCCTAACATTCAGGTTCTAGTTCTTTGCACTACAAAGAGAGCTGTTATAAATATTTTTAGAACATATAAGTTCTTTTCCTTTTCCCCTAATAATCTATATTATGAAAATTCTTGTTTTATTCCATACATTAAAAAAAAAAACAATGAAAATGAAAGATGCCCCTTTCTCTTTCTAGTTTTGAACCTACTCCTTGCTCCAGACAGACTCCCCCGAGGGTTGCTCCCTGTGTGCAACATTCTAATTTCTAATTCCTAATTCCATTTTGCATAGATGGGGCGTCTGGAATGCATTTCCCTCCTTATTTTCATCTAATTTCTATTAAAGCATAATTTAGGACCTTTTCCTACATTATCATTTATGATCCCCTTTTCCCCACTCCACCTTCTTATTGGAGTTCCTTTGCTTTTGAATTTACTTTGCATCTACTATTCAAATTTATCTATTTCATGTTGTATCCCCGCCATGAAACTTCTTGAACATAAGGACTATTTGTCTCTGTTATATCTAGCATGAGATTTTGAATGAGAAAGCACTTAAAAGTGTTTGTGGAATTGGATTGTATTAAATCGACAGCTGTCTAAAAAGAACATATTTGTATATTTTAAGGTCATTTCAGACCAGAACTTTATGGACTTTGGCCAAAGGCCATTGAAAAGCTTTGAAAGACAAGAATAGTTACAATGCTAAGAGAAAAAAATAATACTTTAAATAGAATAGCTTGAATGACTATAGGAGTCGGAAAGTATGCATCATTAGATTTCAGAGGCAGTAAGTAGCAAGAGAATAGAGCACTGAGTTTGGCGTCAGGAGGACGCAACTTCCTAAATGCAGACCCTTACCAGCTGGGGACCTTGGGAAAGTCACTTAACCTTGTTTACTTCAGCTTCCTCATCTGTAAAAAAACCTGGAAAAGAAAATGGCAAATCACTCCAGTGTCTTTGCCAGAACACCAAAAGGGATCACAAAGAATTGCATACTACTGAAAAGATTCAACTAAAACAAAAATCTATTCTCCAACTGCTCCTCTCCTCCTATCAGCCTTCTTAGTTCACTTTTCTTAGTCTTGCCCCATCTTTTTCTCCTTCCTGAGGCACACTGTCCCAAAGTCTCTGCCTCCTGTTTTGGTTTCACAGGATATTATCCTAGAGTCCCATTCCCTCACTCAACTGAATTTGTTTTAAAAAGTGGAATTGGGTTAGTTTTTCATGTTGCTTGCTGTGGATGCCAAGATTACCATACAGATTTGGATTAAATGAGCTTCCTGGTCAAGAGCATATGCTTTGGGACTCAGTGTGTGACTAGTACAATGGAGAATAGCCAACAGCTCTCAGACTTACAGGTGAGTTATAGGGATGTCTACTCCCAAGTATGTGAAGACCTTCTCTGGTGGAATGGGCAAATAAAAAGTTTGTTCCAATGCACATGAAAGTGGCTGAAGCAGGCACTGTGGAGCACTTAGAGCTTGGTCAGATGCAGACATCCTGAGCTATCACCAGTGGTCTTGACTTTTGTCCTGTCACTGAACTTGAGTGACATATGAAGAGAAAGGTTTGTGTAACTCTACCTCACATAATCCAATTCACTAAAAAGAATCACCTTGTGATGCCATAGGTTCCCTTTGAAAATGAAGAATGAACAACAATGGTGCAGTGAAAAGAGAGTATGGGATTTGGAGTTAGAGGTCTCTGGTTCCAGTACTGCTTCTATCACTTATTATCTGGGTGACTTTGGACAAATCACTTAATTTTTCTTGTCTACTTCAATTCTCTCATGTTCTAAATAAAGGAGTTGATCTCGGAGGTCCTTTCCAGCTATAAACCCATGATACTGTGGTTATGAAGCAGTTAATCTCAAGGGCCTTTATGAGGATTAAATCTTGGTCTAAATACCAAATGAGGAAACCAGTTCAAGCAAAGAACTCAGTTCTCTTTCCAGCCTACAAAGACACATATACATTGCTGTGTCTGATTCTTTTTGATCCCATTTGGTTTTTCCTGGCAAGGAAATACTGGATTGATTTGCCATTTCCTTCCCCTGCTCATTTTTATAGATGAGGAAACTGAGGCAAATAGGATTAAGTGACTAACCCAGGGTTACACAGCTATTAAAGTGTCTGAATCCAAATGTGAACTCAGAAAGTTGAGTCTTCCTGATTCTAAGCCTAGCATTCAATCCACTTCATTGTACTACTTAGTTGTGCAAAGCAATGTACACAGATGACTATAATCCACATGAATAAATGATGGCATACTTTAGTATGTCCTGAGCCAAAATCAGATAGTTCTTACTTTTATCCAACATCTTTTTATTGGTTTTTTTTTTTTTGTCCTATACAGATTTTGAAAAACCATGGACAGGATTTTCTGGTTGGCAACAAATTTAGCTGGGCAGATATACAATTGCTGGAAGTTATTTTAATGATTGAAGAATTATGTCCCACTGCTCTTTCCAATTTTCCTCTGCTACAGGTAAATGGTTAAACTTGGAGGATAGATGGGGAAAGCAGGAAACCCATCTCTCCACATACATCTGCAAGAAATTAGCAGGAACAAAGATTGAAATAAAAGTAATATATCCAGGTTAATCCGTAAGGGCTTCATGTAGTAACCAAAAGAAATTTAAGACCAGCTGGGTGTTTCTATTTAATTTTGTTCTTTTGATTGCCTAGGATCTAATTTAGAAACATCTTCTGGATAGGGAAAGGATTAAATTCTGGGGGCCTCTAAAATTTGACTGTTGAGCAATTTGCAAGGGTGTTGTTTTGTTAATGGAAGGATGGACTTATCTTGATATATATATATATATATATATATATATATATATATATATATATATATATATATATATATATATATATATATATATATATATATATATATATATATATATGTATATACTCACATCCCTTTCCACATCATGCCAAGTGTTCCATGCTATCCAATGGCTGCCTAGAACGCCAATCTCCTAGCTCCTTTCATTGCAGTGACCTATTCCTCTATTCTGTTTATTCTCTGAGCTCTAGAAGTCTACTTGTTTGTATATTTTCTTCTGTCTCTAGACTCTATGCCTTTATCCTGGCTAGCTCCCAGGCCTAGAATTCTTCTTCCCCCCACTCCAATCTATC
The DNA here is from genome assembly GCF_048593235.1 of Sminthopsis crassicaudata. Lineage (NCBI taxonomy): Eukaryota > Metazoa > Chordata > Mammalia > Dasyuromorphia > Dasyuridae > Sminthopsis > Sminthopsis crassicaudata. Next base: position 263,583,728 of record NC_133620.1, read on the forward strand.
TTTAAATCTTGGCTACCTTAGTCCTTGTCTTCCTCCAATACTTATATCAAATCTGACCTGCTGAAGATGGCCTTTAAGGGTTCCCTTCACTTTCCTTCTCCTTCCTGCTTTCCCTCTGAGATTACCCTCTGTTTATTCGGGGTACATAATGGAGTAGTTATGTGTTGCAAGGTATAGAGTGCTGGATCTGGAGTCAGAAAGACCTGAGTTCAAATGTGACTTTAGATAGTTAATTAGTTGTGGGAAGCTAAGTCACTTAAATTTGTTTGCCTCAATTTCCTTATCTGTAAATAGAGATAATAATTGTATCTACATCCTAGGTTGTAGGCCCTATGTTAACTGTCATCATCATCATCATCATCATCATCATCATCATCATCATCATCACTGGGTACTAGGTGGAACAATACATAGAGTCAGAAAGACTCATTTTCCTGCATTCCAATGTGACTTCAGATACTTACTAGCTGCGTGACCCTGAGCAAGTCACTTAGCACTGTTTGCCTCAGTTTCCTCATCTATAAAATAGAGATAATGATTGTACCTACATCTTAGGTAGTAGGACATTATAAGGGTAAAATGAAATACTGTTTTTAAAGTGCTTGGTATATAGTAGGGCCTATGTTAGTTTATTGTTATTATTATTTTGGGGTAGCAAAGCAATTAGAATGCTGGACCCAGAGTCAGGAAGACTAGCACCAGATACTTACTAGATGTATGATTTTGGGCAAGTCATTTATTTTCTGTTTCCCCATCTACAAAACTAGAGAAGGAAATAGCAAACCATTCCAGTATATTTGCCAAGAAAACCCTAAATGGGGTCTTGAAGAGTTAGACATGACTATATAAAAATTATTATTATAGATTTCTTATGTACATAGTTATTTGCCTTTTATATTCCCTATTAGGATATGAACTCTTGGAGGGTGAGGTAGGGTTTTTTGTTTTGTTTTGTTTTATTTTTTAGTCCCTCATGCTTAGTAAAGTGACTGGTACTTACATGCTCTGATTCTTCCCTCTACCTTTCTCCAGCATTAAAACTTTGCTCTTCTCTGTTGTACTTGCCACCCTATTTTCTTCTTCTTAAGTATCTCTTTCTACCAGTGGTGATTTCTTTGAATCAGATAAACTAATCTCTACTAAGAAGCTGGGTCAGCTCTTTATTTTTCCTTCTTATACAAAGTCTTAATCTACATAGATCAAATATTTCTATCAATATCCAGGGTCTGGGGGCCAGCCCTATTTTAGGTAAATTTCTTATCTGCCTTGTGAGTAGTAGTATTTTGTAATTAACCTCCTATTTATGTTTTTTTCCCCCTTAAATTAGGCATTTAAAACAAGAATCAGCAACATCCCTAACATTAAGAAATTCCTTCAGCCTGGTAGTCAAAGGAAACCTCCACCAGATGACCACTACGTGGCTACTGTGAAGGAGATTCTACAGTTTTAATGGGCAGAGGTGGATCAATTAGGCAATAGAAAGAGATTCCGCTTATGAATCACAAGATATGGGTTCAAATCTTGTCTCTGATGCTTACAACTTTTTTCTGGTCCTCAGTTTCCTCATCTGTCATATAAAGGAGGGATGCAATTGATTGTCCCTTTGAGTACTATATCAATGAATCTAAGAAGTAGAAAGTATAAAGATTTTTGCTGTATTGCTATGAGTAGCACAAAGTCAATGTTATGGTAAATAGCTGAATATATTTCTAGGTACTAAAAATAAAATGTTAACTGAGTACAAAACTGATAATGCCACTAAAGGCAAAAGTTGAAATCCCATGCAAACTTAAATTAAATTTAAAGCTACCTTTGGGGTGTGTGTGTGTGTGTTTTAGTTATTGCTATTTTTAAATTATCTTTATTTCTTAATAAACTCTTTCTCTCTCTCCCTTACCAAGAAAACCATCCTTTAAAATAAAGGATAAAAAGAAAGGAAAATAGAGCAATTCAGGAAAACATCAACAAAGTCTGACAATATATACCATGTTGGTATATTGGGTTTTTTTTTTAAGCAGCTGTTAATTTGGAATGAAATTGCACAACTTATTTAAAACAAAGATATTATGGAAGCACTCATACATATAATAAATTTAATTACTCTTTAAGTTCTGGGTCTCTCTGAGACCTTCCTAAGCCCCTCTTCATCTCCCTCCCTTGCCAAATGTTTTCTTTTTCCATGCAAAGACTCCTGGGGGATTGAGAATTCTGCTGTTCAGATATAGCATCTGGTAGGATTCTTGCTTGTTTGCTTCCAAGATACAGTATCTTCTGGAGTTTTAGGCACCAGTTTGGGTACACACACACACACACACACACACACACACACACACACACACACACACACACACACACACAATGCTAACATGCAGTCTGGCATCTTTATTCCTTTAAAACTTACCCTCATTCCTAATTCGAAGATTCAAACCCAGGGACAAACCTAACTGTTCAAAAATACCCATCCCAACACAGTCACACATTGTTAGGCAGACCATCAGGGCTCACTAACAACCTGTTGGGAGCCACCTTGGACAAACTCAGCCATCCAAAAGCCTGACTATTAGCTTCCATAACATTCCCTCTTCTCCTTTCAGGCTTCCACTGCTATTCATTCTCTCAATATCTCCTCACTGCTCTCTATGGACCCAAGAGTCAATTTTCTATTGGTTACCAGCCTCTGGAGAATGTCCTAATTCGCCCTTTTAACATCTAAGAGAACCCCTTCAGATGCTATGCAATTGTAAAGCAGATGCTTTGAGGTCAATGGTATAAACAATGATCTGGAGCTCGACCTAGAATTCAGTCCATTGGGGGAATAAATGGCAAGTGATGTGAGAAGGGCATTCATTCCAGCCTGTCATTTAAATTATGTGGACTCCAAATGTAAAAAAGAAAATGGGAATTAAGGGAGGCTCACCTGAGAAATTACACCTGAGTCATGGAGGACTACAGTTATGGACTCTGAGGGATAACATTGAGAAAACTTCAGGTGGTGCTGTAGATAGAGCACTGGCCTTTGGAGTTAAGAAGCCTCATCTTCATGAGTTCAAATATGACCTCAAATTTACTAGCTGTGTGATCCTGGGCAAGTTACTTAACCCAGTTTTTCTCATTTTCTTCATCCCCGTAAAAGGAAATTGCAAACCACTCTAGTGTCTTTGCCAAGAAAATGGTCACAAAGAATCAGAAAAAATAACAAGAGGAATGAGGGAAAAAATAACTTTTTTTGGAAGCTGAGGGACTTATCACCACAGATGTCAATTCATTTAAGAAGTGTTTTTACTTCTGGTCTAATGGCTCACATCTATGTACTCTGCTGCTGGGCAGACTGAGGGTGGTGAATCACTGGAGTTCAGGGGTTCTGAAATGCTGCAGGCTAAAATTAACCCAATGCCATACTAACTTAGGTAATAAAATGGTGATATAATGAATCCATAGTGAATCACAGGTCAGAAAAAAAAAAGGAAGCAGGTTAAAGCTTTGCTGCCAATCAGTATTGGTATTGCACTGATGGAGGTTCATTGATTAAGGAAAGATGCAGTCTCAAAAAAAAAAAAAAGTCGTATTGAATGTCTATCACAGATAAGATACAGGAAAAGCTGTAGAGAGGGAGATAGAAAAGTGAGAAAAGGTCCTTACAAAGCAGCATCGCAATTCATATTTTTAATGTAAGGGTCTATATTTATATTCTAACTTATCTCCTCCATTGGATTATAAACTATGAAGTTTCCATAAAATAGCAGAGGAAAGAAAGAAAGAAAATAAGCAACCTGGAGTTTAGAAAGCTATATAAAGTGTCTCTCCTACTAACCTTATTAGATAGATCATTTAACATGTGTAGTTATTCCCCTTTAAAAAATGAGGAAATCAAGATGCAAAGAGACATTAGGTTACATAGCCTATAAGTTTCAAAGCTGGGACACAAACCCAAATCTCTCTAAACTCCAAGTTGCTTATTTTCTTTCTTTCTTTCCTTTGCTATTTTATGGAAACCTCATAGTTTATAATCCAGTGGTGGAGATGAGTTAGAATACAAAAGCCATACATACAGGAGCTCAGAGGAAGGAGACATCACTACTCCATGAAGAGATGTGGAAAGATCATAGAATTTTGACTAAGCCTCAAAAAGCAGGTAGAATTTGGACACTGTTGAGAGCCCCAGTATGGGGCAGTAAAAAAGGATTGCATTTGGATTCAGAAAATCTGGATTTGAAGCTCACCTCTGTCATTAACTGTGTGATCATGGACAGATGACAATCTTTATGGAGCTTCACTTTCCTCACCAGCATAATGATGGAATTTCTAAGATTCTATTTAGTTCTGAATCTATGATTTTTTTTTTTAGCAGCTTGGAAACAAATAGGCTTACCACCTGGTTAACAAGAATTATTAGTGGAAAAAAAGGAAGTTGTAGGTAGCTCAAGGGCAGCTTGAGCTAGAAAGCTAGGCCTGAAGTATGAAAGAATTATCTTCCTATTAGAAAAATTTTAAAACCCCTATTCAATTTAATCAGTGTTTACTTAGTTGATAGTGATTTATGGGTATCAGTGATTGATAGTTTATAACTAAGATAAATAGTACAGAAGTAAGATTGATTTAGTTAATACTGTTAGAATAGGAGCCATGTATGTTGGGATTAATTAATCCCATTAATTAATATGTATTGATGATTATATTTCTTTTAATTGATTTATAGTATATACATATATACATATATATATACATATATATATATATACTGTATTAGTTAGGCCTGTTTTAACTTGTGTTTTTATTATGTTTACATTATTTATGTTCATCCCCCATTCCTATGAAACTACTATGAGAGCTATGTTACCAAAAAAACAGTTCTCAATTTCTTTCTATTCTTGGATAGGAAACACTGGGTTTCCAAACACACAACCATATTAACAAATTTGGCACAGTCAGGAAACATATAAACCACAAGCCTGAATTTATTAAAACAGGGGAAATATTCCATATTGCTCTGAACACTGCTTTCATTGTCTATGGCACAAGCTTACATTTAAATATATATATTTATTTATTTAAAACTAAATTCAAAATAAGAAAAAAAACAAAATAGGAAAAAAAAGACAGAAAAAGGGGAGAAAACATGTGCCCAGCAGACCATCAGGGAGGTTTCAAAATATATAACAATAAATTTCCATTTCAAGAAAGCATACATAACAATAGAAGACATTGTATTCACATCTGTCCATCTTTTCTTTGCTTCCCTGTAGATTATTCTTTTGGTCTCTGCTTGTACTTTTTTTTTTCTTTTCTTCTTTCATCCCTCCCATCTCCCTCAAGCAGACTGCAATTAAGCACAAATACAAATATACATATATATGTATATATATATATGCATATATATGCACACATATGTATGTATATAGTCACACCTGCAATACATATACATATGCCTACATGCATACATATATACACATACTTATACACAAAACATATTTATACATATGTAGACATGCATCTAAAACAAATTTCTCTCTTGGTTGACAGGTTTACATTTTTAATGGTTAAAAGGGAAAATGATCCATACAATAATAGAAAATAGTGGAGAAATAAATAGAAGATTTTGTAATAAGTTCTAATTGATTGATTGCAAGAGATATTCTTTGAGTTGAGAGGAAGGATGGATAGGAATTGAAATTAGATGTTTAGGTTATTTCAAGAGCATAGAACACCAGGAGGAAAGACTTGAAGAGAAAACACTGCATGTATTCAGAGAACAGAAAAATAGTCCAGCTTGGCTTTAATATATGTTAAGTTATTGAAGAATCACACAAGATTAGAGGATTTAAAACTGGAAGGAACTTTAGCAATCTCTAGTCTTCCCTCATTTTACTAATGAGGAAATTGAGGCCAGAAGAGTTTAAATAATTTGAATAAAGTTATATAAAATTTGGGGGAAAAAGCCTAGATTTAACCCCAGGCTTCAAACTTGTTTTTCTAGTTGTATAAAATAAAGTGAAGAAGGTAGATTTTTTTTTTTTATCAGATTTCAAAGAGCTTTGTTCACTGCATGAAGTCCTGTTGCTTGGCTTCAAACCAACACTGTTGATAGTATCTATCAAAAACTTCAACCTTAGAAAGTTAGTTCAACTATGCCCAAAGGGCTATCAAACTATGCATACTCCTTTGATCCAGCAGTGTCTCCACTGGGCTTGTATCCCAAAGAGATCTTAAAGGAGGGAAAGAAAATGTAAAGGAGGGAAAGGGACCCACATGTGCAAAAATATTTGTAGCAGTCCTTTGTAAGATTGGAAACTGAAAACTGAGTGGATGCCCACCAGTTGGAGGATGGTTGAATAAGCTGTGGTATATAAATGTTATGAAATATTATTTTTCTATAAGAAACAATCAGCAGGAAGATTTCAGAGAGGCCTGGAGACATTTACATGAACTAATGGTGAAATGAGCAGAACCAGGAGATCATTATACGTGGCAATGCAAAGTTACACAATGATCAATTCTGATGGACTTGGCTCTTTTCAACAATAATGGAGACAGCCATCTATCCAGAGCCAACTATGGGGATTGAATGTGAATCACAACATAGTGTTTTCATTTTTTTTTTGTTGTTGTTTGTTTGCATTTTGTTTTCTTTTTAATTTTTTCCTTTTTTAGGAAAGAGAAAAAGCAAATTGATAGTCTTGAAAATGAAAAGGGTGAACTCACCACTAATGAAGAGGAAATTAGAACAATAGTTAGGAGCTACTTTGCTCAACTTTATGCTGATAAATTCGATAACTTAAATGAAATGGAAGAATACCTTCAAAAATATAGCTTGCCCAGATTAACAGAGGAAGAAGTAAGTAGTCTAAATAGTCCCATCTCAGAAAAAGAAATAGACCAAGCTATTAACCAACTTCCTAAGAAAAAGTCCCCAGGACCAGATGGATTTACAGGTGAATTCTACTAAACATTTAAAGAACAACTAACTCCAATGCTATGTAAACTATTTGAAAAAATAGGGATTGAAGGAGTCCTACCAAATTCCTTCTATGACACAGACATGGTACCGATACCTAAACCAGGTAGATCAAAAACTGAGAAAGAAAACTATAGACCTATTTCCTTAATGAATATTGATGCTAAAATCTGAAATAAGATATTAGCAAATAGACTTCAGAAAATCATCCCCAGGATAATACACTATGAAGATTTATACCAGGAATGCAGGGCTGGTTTAATATTAGGAAAACTATTAGTATAATTGACCATATTAATAATCAAATTAATAAAAACCATATGATCATCTCAATAGATGCAGAAAAAGCATTTGATAAAATCCAACATCCATTCCTACTAAAAACGCTTGAGAGTATAGGAATAAATGGACTATTCCTTAAAATAATAAGGAGCATATATTTAAAACCTTCAGTAAACATCATATGTAATGGTGATAAACTAGAACCTTTCCCTGTAAGATCAGGAGTGAAACAAGGTTGCCCACTATCACCATTACTATTCAATATAGTACTAGAAACTCTAGCCTTGGCAATAAGAGCCGAGAAAGAGATTCAAGGAATTAGAGTAGGAAATGAAGAAATCAAATTGTCACTTTTCGCAGATGACATGATGGTATACTTAGAGAACCCCAAAGACTCTGCTAAAAAGCTATTAGAAATAATTCAGAATTTTAGCAAAGTCACAGGATACAAAATAAATCCACATAAATCCTCAGGATTTTTATACATTACCAACACAATCCAACAGCAAGAGATACAAAGAGAAATTCCATTCAAAATAACAGTCGATAGTATAAAATATTTGGGAATATATCTACCAAAGGAGAGTCAGGAATTATATGAGCAAAATTACAAAACACTTGCCACAAAAATAAAGTCAGATTTAAATAATTGGAAAGACATTCAGTGTTCTTGGATAGGCCGAGCGAATATAATAAAGATGACAATACTCCCCAAACTAATCTATTTATTTAGTGCTATACCAATCAGACTCCCAAGAAACTATTTTAATGACCTAGAAAAAATAACAACAAAATTCATATGGAAGAATAAAAGGTCGAGAATTGCAAGGGAACTAATGAAAAAAAAGTCAGAGGAAGGTGGTCTAAGTGTACCTGATTTAAAGCTATATTATAAAGCAACACTCACCAAAACCATTTGGTATTGGCTAAGAAATAGACTAGTTGATCAGTGGCATAGGTTAGGTTCACAGGGCAAGATAGTGAATAAAAATAGCAATCTAATCTTTGACAAACCCAAAGATCCCAAATTTTGGGATAAGAATTCATTATCTGACAAAAACTGCTGGGAAAACTGGAAATTAGTATGGCAGAAACTAGGCATGGACCCACATTTAACACCCCATACTAAGATTAGATCAAAATGGGTCCAAGATTTAGGCATAAAGAACGAAATCATAAATAAATTGGAGGAACATGGGATGGTTTACCTCTCAGACTTGTGGAGGAGGAAGGAGTTTGTGTCCAAGGGAGAATTAGAGACCATTATTGATCACAAAATAGAACATTTTGATTACACCAAATTAAAAAGTTTCTGCACAAACAAAACTAATGCAAACAAGATTAGAAGGGAAGTAACAAATTGGGAAAAAATTTTTACAGTTAAAGGTTCTGATAAAGGCCTCATCTCCAAAATATACAGAGAATTGACTTTAATTTATAAGAAAATCAAGCCATTCTCCAATTGATAAATGGTCAAAGGATATGAACAGACAATTTTCAGATGATGAAATTAAAATTATTTCCACTCATATGAAAGAGTGTTCCAAATCACTATTGATCAGAGAAATGCAAATTAAGACAACTCTGAGGTATCATTACACACCTGTCAGATTGGCTAAGATGACAGGAACAAATAACGATGAATGTTGGAGGGGCTGTGGGAAAACTGGGACACTGATGCATTGTTGGTGGAGTTGTGAAAGAATCCACCCATTCTGGAGAGCAATCTGGAATTATGCCCCAAAAGTTATCAAAATGTACATACCCTTTGACCCAGCCATACTACTACTGGGCTTATACCCTAAGGAACTACTAAAGAAGGGAAAGGGACCTGTATGTGCCAAAATGTTTGTGGCAGCCTTTTTCATAGTGGCTAGAAGCTGGAAGATGAATGGATGTCCATCAATTGGAGAATGGTTGGGTAAACTATGGTATATGAATGTTATGGAATATTATTGTTCTATAAGAAATGACCAACAGGAGAAATACAGAGAGGCTTGGAGAGACTTACATCAACTGATGCTGAGTGAAACGAGCAGAACCAGAAGATCATTATACACTTCAACAATGATACTGTACGAGGATGTATGCTGATGGAAGCGGATTTCTTCAACATAGAGAAGAGCTAATCCAATTCCAATTGATTAATGATGGACAGAACCAGCTACATCCAGAAAAGGAACGCTGGGAAATGAATGTAAACTGTTATTTTTACCTTCTGAATCCAATTCTTCCTGTGCAACAAAAAATTCGGTTCTACACACATATATTGTATCTAGAATATACTGTAATATATTTAACATATATAAGACTGCTTGCCATCTGGGGGAGGGGGTTGGGGGAGGAAGGGAAAAAATCTGAATAGAAGTAAGTGCAAGGGATAATGTTGTAAAAAATTACCCATGCATATGTACTGTCAAAAAAAGTTATAATTATAAAATAAAATAAAAATTAAAAAAATTAAAAAAAATAAAAAATCTGCAAAAACAAGGAAAAAAATTTTTTTTCCTTTTTTCCTTTTGGCAAAAAGGCATAATTGTGGAAATATGCATAAAAGAATTGCACATGCTTAACATATATTGGATTACTTCCTATGTAGGGGAGGAAGGAGGAAGGGAATAAATTTGGAACACAAGATTTTGCAAGGGTGAATGTTGAAAATTATCTATGAATACATTTTGAAAATTAAAAAAGCTTTAATAATAATTTTTAAAAAGAAAGTTCAATATTTTACTATATCCTCAGGTCTTGATCTAGATATGTCTTCTACTAGCTTATATGCTGATTTAGAATGACACAACAATTTTGAATGCTAGAATATTTTAGGAGGTCAGAGTCAAATACAGTGTTTGACTTTGTTTGTTAACATAATGATTTTGCCTGAGATTAGGGTTGGGTGCTTTTCACCAAAGGGGTGCTAGGTTGCACTGCCCCATCCTCCAATAGCAACTAGAAGAATTACAAATAATCCTAGACCTTAGATTCCAGTATCTGTACTTTCCACTTTCTTCTTTTTTTTTTTCTTTTTAAAAATTGGATTTGAGATTTTGTTCATGTAGGGAATTCATACTATGAAACTTCTTCACTCCAGAAAACAGATTGGTGTCTGTAATCAGTGGTTTTAAAGAATTGCCTAGGTACTGAAATTGAGAGACTATTGAAGTACTCCAGGTGAGAGAGGTGATGAGGGCTTGACCTAGAGTGTGACTTGGGAGTAGAGAGAAAGGGATGAATATGAGATAGGATGTGAAGGTAGAAGCAATAACACTTTGCAAGTGATTGGATGGTAGGTGAAGTTAGGAAGTGAGGAGCTGAGGATTACTCCAAGTTTATGAACCTAAATGTTTTGAAGATTAATGGTATTCTCAATAGAAACAGGGAAGTAAGAAAACGGGTGGGTTTTGGAGAAAAGATAAAAGTTCCCAGCCATTTAATTTTGGGTATGTTGAGAGACCTGTGGAGCACCCAGGTCTCAATCAGGTAAATGCTCAATCAGGTAGTGATGTGGAACTGGATCTTAGAGCAGAGTGAGGAATGGATACACACACAGATATGTATATATATTTTCAATACATGTGTATATATATGTATACACACACACACACACACACATATATATATATATATATATATATACACATATACATACATACATACAGATAGATAGATACGAGTTAGGAGATAGGTATTTGCTGATAATTGAAACTATTTTAGCCAATGAAGGCCACCAAAAAAAGAGCGTAGAGAGAGGAAAAGAGTTCTGAGGATAGAACTTTGGCAAACATGTAAAGGGACCAAAAATGGATGGTAATGTGACAAGGGATATTGAGGAATGGCATAAGAGAGGACCAAATGGAAGTAATGCCATGAAGATCTGAAGAAATTAGGATATTCTGGTGGCGAGGCACTAATCAATAATATTGAGCTTGTGGGAGTGTCCTCTTTTTGTGGAAACATTGAACTATGTGTGTCCCCTGACGATGGATTTGACTAGAATTTTCATCAGAAGGTAAATCATTATAAGACAACTTTATTGTCTCCTCAGTATAGATTGGATCTAGTTAAGAATAAAAGGGTCAACTAGAAAAGTCTCAAATAAAAACCATAAAATCTCTGTTCTGCACACAGCTTTGCTCCCTTTCAATTTTCCTTGCTTTGATTGCTCAGGTGTGGTATGGTGGAAAGAACACTGGACTAGAAGTTATAAGACCTGTATGTCTTGTGGGATTTGGGGAAACCCTCTGACTTCTCTACACCTATTTTTCTTATCTATAAAATGAAAGGATTGGCCTAAAGTTCCTTCAAGCTTTAACATCTTGTATTCTCTGCCAAACTATATTAAAATAATACAAAATATATTTTAAAAATACAATGAAATTTCTTCACTAAAGTTCCCCATGTGATGCTTCTTGATGGCATGGAAGTGATTCTGCATTGTTAAAATCTTTGTCAGCAGAATTGGCAGTTCTACCAAACTAGAAAGACTTTCAATTCAATATGCATTTATTAAGCACTTACTTTCTATCAGTCTATACTAAATGCTGGGAATGCAACCTCACATATAAATTCTGAGAATCCTTATCTCTAAGTCACACTTACACTGATGAATTGCGTCAGTTATACATATTAATAAGCACCTATCATGTGCTAATCTGTTCTAAGTGCTGGGAATACAAATGTAGCCTATCTAAAAGCTTTGAGGAAATTTATCCTAATTCCCACTCCCATGACTATGCTTTCCATAAGATTCTAGAATACTTGAAGAGGGGAGCTTCCAAGCTTTAAGAATATAGATTTGGAATATGGGTGGGTGATGAATTATTGAGACAGGGAATCCTATTGGAAAGCTATTATAGTCTAGTCAGGAAGTGATGAGGGCATAAACCAGGGTGGTAGCTAATCAAGAAAAAGTGATGAGTATAGGTCCAGTGATAGACTATCTGTCATCCAAAAACCAATCTTATTGAGTTCAGAGAGATTCATCACCAGGTTAGCCATTCTGTGATAACTCTTTTTCAGCTACAGAAACTCACTTAGACCTTCCAAATATAAAGGTTTAGGTCTGCATTGCTGGAATAAGTATCTACACTAAGAAAATTGTAAATTCTTGCAATATTTCAAAAGTCCATTTACCAAGCACTTGACTATAATCCACCAATTGAAACTAAGGGGTGTGTGTGTGTGTGTGTGTGTGTGTGTGTGTGTGTGTGTGTGTGAGAGAGAGAGAGAGAGAGAGAGAGAGAGAGAGAGAGAGAGAGACAGAGAGAGAGAGAGAGAGAGAGAGAGAGACAGAGAGAGAGAGAGACAGAGAGAGAGAGAGAGAGACAGAGACAGAGAGAGAGAGAATGAGAATGTGTGTGGTGGGAGTGGGGTGACTGATAGAAACTTGTTTTTTGCTGTCAGTGAGAACAACGAACAACATACACATAATCAAAGATCAATGGAGCTATGGACAAATTTCTAAAAGAAGAGAAGGATTAGAAGCAAAAGATTAGAATCATAAATTCAGAATCTTAAATCTAGAAAGAATCTTGGAGATGGTGCAGTTGGACCTCTTCATTTAAAAGTATATGCACATTAATTTTATAACTTTTCTTTGAAGGATGTCTGATCTGTGGTAATAAATTGTTTTTTTTTTTTTGTTTTAATAGCTTTAGTTATTGTTTCATGTTAAAGAAATCTAGGCTGACATCATTAATACAAGGTTCTTTCTTAGTAGTCAATCAATCAATAATTATTTTATTAAATACTTATTTTGTATATTGCACTGTGCTAAGTAATAGAGTGCAAAAGAAGTCAAAACAGTCTGTTACTTCAAAAAACTTATAATCTAATGGAGAAGACAACATACAAACAAATATCTATAAAGCAATCTATATTCAAAATAAATAAGAAATAATGAACACAGGGAAGGTACTGGAACTAAGAGAAGTTAGAAGAGGCTTTCTATAGGAAGTGGGATTTTAGTTGAGGGAAGGAAGCCAGGGATGTCAGTAGTCAGAGTGGAGGATGGAGAGTGTTTCAGATACAGATGACAACTAGAGAAACTGCCCAGAACCTAGAAATGCAGTGTTTTGTTTATAGAAGAGTTAGGATATCAGTGTCTTTGGATCCAAGAGTATGTAGAATTGTAAAGGTAGGAAAGGGCTAGGCTATGAAGGGTTTTGAATGATAAACAGAACATTTGGTGTTTGGTCTTACTTTTCTGTTGTAAGAACATTATATTTTCTGAGAACATCACTAACTTTTCTAGGAACCAGTAAGGAACAATACATGAGGCAAAACTGTTACTTTAAAATGTAAAAACCTTTCTTAGTTTTGTTGACAGTAGGTAAGTGTTCAGTGAATAAAATAAAGATTATTGAGAGAGTAGAGCTGAGAAAGAGGGGCTATCTATGGGAGAAGACAGTATAGAATAAGATTACTTGTGCATATAGAGGGGTTTACCTTTCAAGAAGGTTCCCCTCTCCTTATAAGGATAAAGGAAATATTGGTGGAAAGGATATGAATGATGTGAGAGGAGGGGGCAACAAAAGGAATGTGTCTTTGAATGACCTCAATTTTTTCAGTGAATTATGAGAAAAATTTCTCAGCTGTTGAGGTGTGGGGAAAGAGGAGAGCCACAGGATATTTGAAGTGTGATAAATAGATTTGGAAATAGTGAATTGATTAGGGGAGATTTAAAAAAATTACCTTGCTATAGTGAAGTCCCAATTGAAATAGTGTAACAAAAATTTATAGTAGACCCATGCAACATAGTTTCATGTTTCCTCCAGGTACTTTAAGAGTATGTGAATAAAAGTGAGGACAGTAGATGATAGGAATAATCCAAGGCTGCAGTTTAGCAGGGCTTTATTGGCAATAGACCTAGAGAGGAGAAGACAGTGTTCAATCAATTTGCTTGACCAAGAGTTCAAGATGGCAAAGAGAGGAAAATAACCCAAGCAAAAATGATGACTTGAGAAAGATCAGAAAGGTTGCAAGACAGAGGGAAGGATGGAATGCTGATAAATTGGGATCAGGTAAAGGAATTTCAGAGTTGAGATGAGTGCTCAGGATATATATGAGTGATTTTGGCAGGGCCAATGCTCTGGGATTCTGTTTTCTGCTAAATCAAATATTTTGACTAATAAATAATTGCCATAGGTGAAAGAAGATGGGATTTGGATGCAGTGACAGCAAATAGGGATGAGGTTGCCATCTCTGCCTTTCCTCTTCCAATGTTTTGAAATGGCTCCTTGAGATTGATTAAAGCTTTAATATAACTTTTAAATGGCCTGTACATTATCTGCCAGAGTCATGATAGAATCTACTCTTCCCAACCTAAATATTTAAGGGGATAGGAAAATTACTTTGAAGGAGAGGGTTGAGCATTATTGGAAAAAAAAATCTTGATAGTAGATTGAGGATCTTTTTTATTTATTGGCTGATACTGGCTGTGGGCTTGAATAACAAGAGAGTTGAAAATGGTGTTAATTCCAGGTGTGTTAGTTGGCAAGTCTTCCCCTGAATCAAATATACTGACTAATAGATAATTAAGTTATGTAATGGAGAGCAGGTAAGTGGTATAATGGCTAGAGAATGGGGCCTGAAGTCAGGAAGACCTGAGTTCAAATTTGACTTCCGACCCTTACTAGCTAATCTGGGCAAGTTACTTAATCCTGTTTACCTCAATTCCTCATCTAAAAAATGAGTTGGAGAAGGAAATGGGAAACCATCCAGTTATCTTTGTCAAGGTGGGTCACAGAGAATAAGACACAGCTGAAATGGCTCAACAACAATAACCCACAAGGTCAACATATTGGCTGGAATGACAGGAATGCAGGGATGCTCACTCTGTCCTCACATCACATACTGTTCCTCAGTGGATCCTTGAAGGTTACTAAAGTTTTGAAATAATTTAAAGTGGCCCTGACACTATCTGCAAAACTGTTGCTTTTTAAAAAAGTTCAACAAATATTTAATCTTTCTCTTGTGTGAAAGATATTATGTTTGATGTTTGGATTTCAGGAAAAATTAAAACAATGTTTTGCAATAAATTTTACTATGGGAACACTGAAGATTTATCTGCAAAATTCTTGATTAGAACTAAAAGGAATTTGCTTCTCCACCCAAATATCAGGGAGGCTTGGAGAATTCCATTGAAGGATGTTAAGCAATGTTAAGCTAAAAGAATTAAAAATGGCATTAATTCCAGGCATGTTGGCTGGATGATCCTATAAAAAAAGTGCTAACACTTCTCTGAAGGAGACCTAACTGTAGTCCCAGATGAAAACACCAGAAACTTTAGAAATAGGCTAAAGCATCATGGGTCATAAACAATTGTATGGGAAGGGAACTATTAAAGGTATTCCATCTGAGCCATAATCTTGGGATCTTGTGAGTCCTATAAGTAATACCATATAGAAAATGCCATTCTCATTGGCAGCATAGACATATATGGGGAATTGTATTTCTTTATGTGTTTTGTTATTTTTCTTGTCAATTTGAAATGAGTCCTTATGGTAAGGTAACAATATATTTTATTGGAATGGATTTCTATAATGGTGTTATGTGTAGATAGATAAGCCACCTCAGCCTCAGGAGCATCTATGTTCAAATCTTGCCACTAATCCTGTCTGGCTGTGTGACCCTGGGAAAATTGTGTTCCAGGCAACTCTCAGACTAAAAACCCCAGGAAAATGACAGATCCATATTGTTAGAAGGAATTTCCTCTCTAGGAAACTCATTTCATAAATCAAAACACAGGTTTTATATCATTTATTTTGTTATTTGTCTTAAGTGAAATTTTTTTCTATTTGATTTATGGTTCCTGGGTTTTGATTGTGAACTCCTTGTATATGGCTAATGCCCTATCTGCTTAACTAGGATTACTCCCAAATAACACCAGAAGTAAAAAAGGGATTTATATAGGGATCCATAATTTCCAGACTTGGAAGACCAATTTTAATATAATGAAAAAAAATTATCCCAGCAGATAGAAAGAAGTTCCATCTCTCTATTTCACATATCTTGTGTGGATGACATTGAGTTGATCAGCTACTAGTCACAAAAGGTCCTTATACATTTTAATCAGTTAAAGAGATTCATGCTTAGCTGCTTCAGTCTGTTTTTTGGGGGAAAGGAGAAGTCTGAATTCTGCCTTTCACATGATTCTCCTCCCCCTTCCCTCCTCCCCAATCTGCTCTCTGAATCATTGGCCCTTAGTGTTTGGACTTTCCTCATGTATTCCCAGTGGAGTCAAGATTACAAAAAGGACGGCTTGTATGTCTAAGTCCTACTCAGATTGTTCTCTCTTGTTTTTCAGAAAACCAAGAACTGAAAAATCATGGCTGGGAAGCCCAAACTATATTACTTCAATGGAAGAGGCAGAATGGAATCAGTGCGCTGGCTCTTGGCAGCTGCTGGTGTAGAGGTAGATGTTTAATTTCTTAAATGTGTGATTTTTCTTCAGATTGATTGAATATTTACTAGTGGAAAAATCACAAAGAATTCACTTAATGACTTCCTTAAAAAAAGGGGTCTAATTATTGTAATCAATTTGTTTTTCTTTAACAGTGAATTGAGTCTCAGAGCAAGTTGAAGGTCACATTTATCTTGATAATTAAATCTTGATTGAGTTCTTCTTCTGAAAATGGAACCAGTATAGATCATTGCTGAGCAGATGTGAGTCCAAGTCCTGATGATACTACCAGTTAGCTGTACACCATTAGGCAAAACTCTGAGACTCAATTTCTTGATTTGTAAAATAGAGGAATTGAATTATATCAACTCTGATCTCTTATAGCTTTGACATTCTGTGATTCTATGATTTACCTATACTGTAATAACTCTAGAAAAAAAATTTTACGTTTTAACACAAAGAACAATTGTATTTCTGATTATACTAATAGAGAATTATTATTTACTGTTGTTATTAAGTTAAAAGCCCAATGTTTTGAAGAATTGAAAAATACCAAGGAAAGGACAGCAGTGGTAAGTACACTGGTCCTGAAGTAAGGAGAATCTGAGTTCAAATTTGACCTCAGCTACTTAATAGCTGTGTGACCCTGGGCAAGTTGCTTAATCCTAATTGCCTTGCAGGAAAAAAAGGAAAAAGAAAAAAAAAAAAAAAGAAAAAGACAAATATGGAGAAATGGAGATTGTGTTAGTTTCTAAAGAGATTTAAACAGACTTCATTTTTGTGGATTTTTTTTTAAAATGCAGTCAGAATTGGAGACTATTTAGATTCATTATATACAAGATCTTCCTAAAATCTTCTAACTTCTAAAAGTCTAAATTCTAAAAGTTACTAAACTTTTAAACACTGAGAATGTATATTGATATGCTAAAAATTTTTGTAATACTCTTTCAGATGGTAATAAATAATTTTTTTTCTCCCTCCTCTCAGATATTTTTCAATCACTTTGCCTCTCTGGGGTTCAGTTTCCTCTACTAGCAAATGAGGGGATTGGACAAGATAGTCTCCACTGTCCCTTCCAGCTCTTATCTGTATCCTGGATCCAAGGGACTTTAGTTCTGTTAATCATAAGACCCTTTCTCTCACAGGATTGAAAAAACAACTACTACAACTACAGATGTGTAATGTGGTAACTCTAAACCAGAACAAACTTCTTTTTACATTTTGAAATGTACTTTCTATTGCACCTACAACCTAGTTGAGGCTTAAATCTCTGCAGAAGTTTTAAGAGGATCCTGTACGGACACACATAAAAGTTAATATGCAATAGATATATTATTATTATTATTGTAAGTGAATTAAAATTGAAAAAAATATATATACAATATATTAAGATTTAGCTGCTTTAATGCCTATATTCTGTCAATAGAAAGAACTCACATGAACAAAAGCCTTTTGGTAGGTCATCAAAAATATTGCATTAAGAATATGAAAAGAGATTCTTAGAATAAATTGTTTAAGAACAGTTGATGAGAGCATCAGAATCATTGATGTACAACTAAAAGGAATCTAGGAGGTTATTTAGTTCAACCTTCTCATTTTTTCCAAATGAAAAAACTGAAACCCAGACAAATTAAGTGACTTGCCCAGGATCATCCAGTTTATACAAATGTATATCTAAGGCAGGATTTGAAGTAAAGTCTTTGTGACTCCTACTCTTGTGCTCTACCCATTATACCACTCAGTTATCTTCAGTGATCTCTAAGGTCCCTTTCAATGAGAACATTCTATAATTCCATTGCTCTAATAGTCTCATTGTGTCCTTCTCCTTTCTAGTATGAAGAAAAGCTTTTCAAAACAGCTGAAGAATTTGAGAATTTAGTTAAGGGTGAGTTCAAAGCTTGATTATGTTGTGCTAGTCCATGAAAATCTGATTAACTACCAAATTTTCTGATTCTACAGTTGTGAAAAAAGTACCTTATAAATCACAATAGAGGTGGGCAATTACAAGTGTGCTTCTCTGTACTTCAGATACAGAGTTTGAATTTCAAAATAACTACACCAGGAAAGAAAGTAAAGCTTGTTTTCTGTCTCCTGAAACAAAGGGCCTTTGGCTTCTTTAGAGTAATAACAGTAGAAGGAAAAAGTGATGGGATTGAAGACTGGAAAGGTGAGGCTGGAGTTGGACCATGTGATTCTGTGAATGTGAACAACGAGTAGGAAAATGGGAGTTATTGGATTTTTTGTTTTGTGTATGGAAATAATTTGATAATTGCACTTTCCTTGTTGTTTCCTTGACTGTAAAATGGGGTGATAATATAGTACCTGCTTCCTAGAGTTGGGATGATCAAATGAGATATTATTTAGTTGAGATGAAGGTCCTTTATAGCTCTCAATCTATGATCCTATAATCCTAATTTTTACCCCAAAATTATACATATATAAATATTAGCTGGTACATAAGTACAAAGTATTGCATTATCAGAGGATCAGTGAAGTCTGAGTGGAGGAAGTGGTGTTTGAGTTGGATCTTCCATGATGGGCAGGATGCTGATAGAAGAAGATAAGAGGGAAGTGCATTCCAGAGGTAAGACACAGAAGTCTGTGTATGCATTTAGGCAAATAATCCATGATTAGTATAATGAAAGAGATTTCATATTCCTGGCAAGCTGCCCTTAAATGAAACAAAAACCAGATTAGAATGTAGTTGGGAAATGTTTAGGAAAACAAATAAAAATACAACACAGATAATGTTAATTTGTGGTTTTCAAAGTCAATATATAGTTTACAAGGAAGGCATGCTATTTGAGTTTGACTTTACTAGATGGCATAGTGGATAGAAACCATAGTGGATAGGTCTGGAATAAGGTAGATTTCTCTTCCTAAATTCAAATCTGGCCTCAGACACTGATTAGATGTATGACCCTAAGTAAGTTACAGGGTTTGTCTCAGTTTCCTTATCTGTAAAATGAGCTTGAATAGGAAATGTCAAACCACTCCAGTATTTCTACCAAAAAATTCCCAAAAACTGGTCACAAAGAAATGGGTCATGACTGAAAAATGATTAAACAACAAATATGAAATGAGGTTGGAAAAGTCCATTGGATCTGGACTGAGAGTGGGAGAGGATGTAGTTTGGACTTTATTCAGGAAGCAATAGGGATCAATAAAAGTCTTTTTTGAACAAGGATGGATGACAAGATCAGACCTGTGTGTCAGAAAGATTAATCTAATGTTATATTGAATAGAATGGTCAGGAGGTACCTGTTGTAAACTAATTGCAAAAAGAGCAGAAGAAGGTTCCTGAAGTCACCTAGTCTAGCCCTCTCATTTTACAGATGAGGAAACAAATTCAGGGAAGTTGATTGAATTGACCAATATCACACAGGCAAGTAATGAAGCCAGGATTCTGGTAGAACCAAAATCCTCTGTTTTAAAATCCAGTAATCTTTACACCATAGCAGAGTGTCTTCTCTTAGAGGTGAAAAGTAATGAGGACCTGAATGTGGTACAATGAGTTAATGGGATAACATTGAGTTAGTGGGATAATGAGGCATTAGGATGATAAAGCTGGGACAGAATTGACCAGATTTGGTGACTGATTGGGCAGGTGAGTTAAGTGAGGGTAAAGTCGAAGATGGCTCTGGAGTTGTGAACAGGAGTCCCTGAGAATGATAATATTATTGCCAAAAATAAGGAAATTAAAAAGAGAGTCAGGTGGGGTTTTGGGGGGAGAGTGGGAGGGACAGTTGAGTAGATGATAGACAATGACTTCAGTTTTAGATATGTGGAATTTGAGATACTAATATTAGCAGATATCCAATAGACAACTGGAAAGGGGAACATAAAATTTGTTAAAGAGGTCAGGACTAGAGAAGTTCCCATTAGAGCTCAGATTTTCGGATCCTGGATCTGATCTGTGAGTCTTATTTTGCTGGGTAACAGTTATTACACTCCTTTCCAACCATGTTCAAACTATGCTGCCTGTACACTGGCCATACTCCTCATCCCTATCCTACTAGAACTTACCTAACATCCTGGCCTTTAATAGATATGTTTTGCCAGTGAGACACTTTCAAACCTTACTGCCCAAAACATATTTTTCCTAATTTATATCTCCCCTTTATGTATGGTCTTTCCCCATTAGAACTGTAAGCTTCTACAGGGCAGGGACCCTCTTGCTTGTGTTTTTATAGCACTTTGCTTAATGATTGGCATGCAGTAAAGTGCTCAAAAATGCTTTTCATTTATTCATTTATGTAGGTTTAGGAGTTATACATACAGAAAGGATTACTGAAGATGTGGGAAATGATAAAAAAAATCACTAAGAAAAAGAAAAAAAGCCCAGCACAGAGCCTCAGGGAATAGAATTTTGCAAGAGGAGTTCATTTGCTGACCTTTCAAAGAACAGTTTCAGGAGTTTTGTTGATAGTTTCGGTACTTATAAAGATATGTGCAAAACATCTCTCCACACTCTCTTCCCCCCCCCCCCCCATTCTTAAATGAAAACAGAGGTACAAAACTGGTGTGAAATGATCTGCATTGGTATGTATGTATATAGAATCCTTAGAGAATGATAAGTAGCCCAGTTTTACCATTGTATGGGATAAGTGATAGATGAATTAAAAATCAATTATTAAGATTTACTGTACACAAAATACTATTCTAAAATCTGGGGATACAAAAAACCCAAACACAAATGCAGACAATGCTTGCTCTTACAGAACTTATATTCTAATAGGGGAGACCACACAGTTTAGAAAAGTGGTTGTCAAGAAGATATATTTTGATTTGGAAAGTTACTGGAGTGGTGAGTGAAGCCTTAGAAGAATATATAGGTATAATCTGTTCAGTAGCGATAGATGTATTGATTTAATTGTGGTTCCAGTCTAGAAAAGGAGGTAGAGACTACAAAGAATAGGAGTAAAGGGCAAAGTAGCTCCTAGCCAAGAGACAACTGGGAAAAGAAGTAAAGTCAAGAATGAGATTCTGATAAAGGAGACTCTTGAGTCATTTATCAGTCCTACAAAGGGTCTCAGATCAAGATTTCTGCAGTTGAAAGGACCAAGAGCCTCTGAGCCAGTGAACAAAAGTAGTTAGTCTGGCCAGAAGTATGGGAAGTAAAAATGATTGGATCCAAGACTGGAAAAATTATGGAGATCATGAGAAGAGTATGAATTTTTTTAATCTTATGGTAATTCTTCAATAGATTTAAAAAATGACAATAAAGCTCATACTTTGACAAATGCCAGTAAATAATTTAATTACAACAAAAGTCACTAGAGAAATAAATCTGATTTGTTACCTGTCCAAGCACAGCAATTGTATGGTATCAAAAGGACTTAGTTTTAAATTCAGCAGATACATTTTAGTTTAATGAAAAATACCCATTACTACATATCTTACTTATAAAACTTAAGCAGAAATAATCAGATTAAATCTTTTATTTACTTACTTTTATTTACTTATTCACTTACTTTTATTTATTTACTATAAAAAAAGCATCTAGTGAATCCAAAGGCATGGAAAGTTTGGTTTCATATGAGCCTCCAAATTATTTTTCAAATATTTCCTTCTAATCCTTAGTCCACAATTAATATACATTAAGTCAATATAAATACAAAATAAAAACTATATATGTCAACAAAGCTATAAAAGGTCCATTTAAAAAATTTTTAACAAAAGGGAGAGAATATAACTGAAAAAGTAACAAGATTTAATCATTATTACCCAATGTAGAAACACACTATTCTGTGGTATTACTTCATCTCTGTAAAATTACAAATATAGCTCCTGCCTTCAAAATAACTAAAAGTAAAGAGTCTGCAGTGAAATATTTTGGCCATTTTGTTAAACATGCTGAAGTTTGTCTGCTAACTGCTCAAAAAATGAACAATTTCCAATATAGTTTACTTATCATGTATTACATTTAAACAGAACAGTATTAAATATGCAAAATCTACATTATAAAGTGAAAGTTATGGAAGTTATTAGTGCAGCAAAGTAACTTGATAATTGTCATCCTTCCAAAAGACTAGTTAGGAAGGACAGATTGATAAAGCCAAATACTGGAGGTATGGAGATCAATTAGAAACATATTGAAACAATCTAGATGGGAGCTGATGAGAACTAAGGTTTGGTAGTGGGAGCTGGGGAGAGGATGGATCAATCTATCAACATGCAATTATTAAGCATCAACTGTGTGGAGAAATGAAAGTTTTCCTTCAGAGAGCTTATGTGCTTTAAAAGGAAGGAATCTATACAAATATAATAAATAACAATAGTTTATATAGCACTTTAAGGCCCACAAAGCTCTTTATTCTTACAATAACTTTGTAAACTTGGTGCTATTATGGTACTTATTTTATAGATAATGAAGCTGACACTTATAGATTAAGTAATTTGCCTTACTGAGACAAAAATTAAAATTAAAATTTGATCTTTCTAGTTCTAAGTCCAGAACACTACTGTACCACCTATGTAAATGACTACAAGGGAAAGGAATAAATATGTATTGAACAAGTATTCTCGGACTTCAGTTTCATCTACAGTCCTTCCTTCCTTAAAATAAGAGTTGAATGGGTCCCTTATGGTTCCAGAACTAAGATTTATGACCCTATTCCAGTGAAGGGGAGCATGCTACTGACTTGATTTCTCTTTCTGTTTTTAGGTGGAAAACTAATGTATCAACAAGTGCCAATGGTTGAAATGGATGGAATGAGCATAGTGCAAACCAGAGCTATCCTGAAATATATAGCAGCAAAATATGACTTGTATGGGAAGGACCTGAAGGAGAGAGCATTGTACAGTAATCATTGCATGCTTATAATAGAACATAGAAGCCACCTTTTTCATTTTAGGAAATTTCTTCTTAATAATTGAAATTGATATCTGATTTGTCCTGGGTCCAGTAGAGTTCAAAGGCAGTGGCTACATAGATGACTTGCTCAGGAGAGAAGATATGGCTTTAGATCTCCAAAACAAACAAAGAAGCATAAAAACAAAAAAAAACCTAATAATAAATAAAAATAATTTTACATTACATATATTAATAAATACTTTTTAATTGATTAGTTTCGTATGTCTGTCTAAACCAAGTAAAAATGTCCTTTAAAACAAAGCCTGATTTTTTAAAACCCCGAATCAAGCTTTTTTCCATTTTAAAGAATACCCTAGTTGCCATTTTGTAGGTAGACTATTTTCAGTATCTGAACCTCAGCAAATTTATAATAATTAGGCAAAGTTATTATCCTGGGGTTTGTGACCTTGTTTATTTAAATATTTTTATAACTGTATTTCAGTTTAATTAGTTTCCTTTGTAGATTAATATATATTGTAAATTATTATGTATTTTGTTTTATACATTAAAATATTCTGAGAAAGAGTATTTGATTATAACTAGATTGCTAATGAAATTTATAACAATAAAAAAAAGGTTAAAAATCTTTGGATTAGAGGAAAAGCAGAAAGTGTTCAACATAATAGTATTAAAGATGTAGAGTTGAAAGCAACCTTAGAAATCATCTAGTCCAATTTCCTTATTTAAGATGAGAAAAATAAAGTTCAAAGGAATAAATTTCCTATTCAATTTGAATTGTCAGTGCTAACTGCTCTTGAAATGAATGGATATGTTTCAAGGGAAAAACAATAAGAGGCAGGTAAATAGTAGTATAATGGATAGAGTATCAGCTCTGGAATCAGGAGAGCTCTCATTCACATCTGGTCTTGGACACCTAACACTTACTAGCTGTGTGACCCTGGGCAAGCCACTTAACTCAGACTCCCCTTGGGGAAAAAAAGAAGTAGGGTAGGTTTATTCTTCAAGATATGACAAATATTTAGAGCTTCTCTTAGAAGTCTTTGGGCAAGTGCCTGGTAGAATGAATATTATAATTTTGGCACGCCTATGATTTCATTGGCAGAGGGAATTCCAGCAAGAAAATCTCTTCTAATAGTACAAATTAGCAACAATTATGTCTTAAGAGTCTTAGGGACTTGCTTTCAGTGACTTCTCTAGAGTCATATAACCAGTGCATGTTAGAGATGAGACCTGAACATAGGCTACCTGATTTGAAGGCTGGCTCCATAATGAAAGGTATACTTCTTGGCCATTAATTATGTTCTCTACATTTATTAATTGCTGAAACTGGCATCTTTTGAGATCCATATTTCTTAATATTTCTGGAGAATGAACATTCTTTTTCACAAAAAAAGCCAAAACTGGTTGGAGATAGGAGGATCCCTTTTAGGGAGGAATAAAGTGAAAATATGGAATAATAGATTGCAGGATCATAGTTCAGAGCAGGAGGAAATCTTGGTGTCTTTTAGTCCAATCACTTATTTTTATAAGTGAGGAAACTGAGGCACAGAACCTTTAAGTAACTTGCCCAACATCTACAGATAATAGATGGCATAACTAGGATATATTTTAGACTTGAAGTCAGGATAAAATTGTCAGGACTTGAAGTGGAAAGAGTGCTGGCCCTGGAATCAGAAAGATTCATCCATCTTCCTGAAGTCAAATTGGACCTCAGATTCTTTGTCTCAGTTTCTTCATCTGTAAAATAAGTTGGAGCAGGAAATGGCAAATCATAACCTCCAATGCAATCACAAAGAGTCAAATATAACTGAACAGCAAGGAATAATGGGAAAACCAAATTTCCAAATAGGAAATTCAAATTTTCCCCATTTCATACTATCTTGCCAAGCCATTCTCTGAACCTCAGTTTCCTCAACTCTAAAATGGGGATAATAATAACTGTACTATTTAACTTATATTATTAAGAGGCTCAAATGAAATCACATAGGTAAAGAATTTTGTAAATTTTAAAGCTTTTTCTTTCTATATCAGTCATTATTAGATCCTTTTTTAGTCATTTTCCCTAGTAATCATATTTTAATTTATACAATTTTTCTTTTCCAGTATTGACATGTATGTGGAAGGGATGAGGGATCTGAATGACATGATTATGTTCTTCCCATTTTCTTTGCCTGAAGAAAAGCAAAAGAATCTCAGCTACATCCTCGAGAGAGCCACCGAAAGATTCCTCCCAGTATATGAGAAGGTATGGAAAAGTGAGGCAATGTGAGATCCTTCTGAATAGTCACTGAATTACAGATACCTCCTCTATTTCACTCTCAGCAAATATATGAAAAGGTGGAAACCTGTAGTACAGAAGAAAGAAAATTAACTCTGTAGACAGAGGATCTGAGTTCAGATCCTGCCTCTGTCATTTATTACTTGTGGAAATGTAGTTACGTGACCACACTTTCCTAAACTTCACAAAATAAATAGTATTGTAGTAGATTATGTGCTGGACTTGAAGTTAGGAAGACTAAAAGTTCAAATCCTGCCTCAGACATTTACCAGTTGTGTGACTCTGGGCAAGTTACTTACCCTTTCCAGCCCTTAGTTTCTTCACCTGTAAAACAAAGAAATTGGACTTAATGATCCCTAAGGTCACTTCCAACTCGTAATCTGTAATCCTATGAATTCATAAAGATTTAGAACTAGGGAAAAATAAGATAGGCAGCCACTCAGAACTTAGCATCAAAGCATGCAATGGAAGGGTACTTAATATTCATTTTTTACATTGAAAAATTATATGGTCCTAGCATTGATTTCTTTGAGTTCTTCTGTAACTTTTTAGACTGTTAAATGTGGGAAAGGCTGGTGGCAAAGTTCCATAAGCTCTTTCCAATAAAATGGAAAATTTTTATGACATTTTTCTGAACCTATATGCAAAAGTGGTACAATCTAGTCCTTCTGGGTTAAAAATTTACTAAATTATGTAATATGCACACATTAATCACATCTGAAGACCAATAGCATCAACTTATCCACAAGCATTTATTAAAGAGCCAACTGTATACCAGGGATTATGTTCAGCACTGAAGATACAAAGGCAAAATAATTGAAATAGATCCTTCCCTCAAGGAGCTTACCTTCTTATACCTAAATGTGAGTGTGAACATATATATGTGTGTGTATACACACACAACTAAATACAACATAATTTTGGGAGAAGATATTAATTGGGGGGAGCAGTCAGGAAAGTCATCACGTAGGAGGTGACTTTTGAAATAAGCTTGGAAGGAAACTAGGAAGGATATTTTCTTCTGGTTGAGCTATCTCCCCACATTCTAAAATCGTCTGAGGGTTTTTTTTTTTCTTCCACTGAGATTTCCTTTTATTGCTAACTTGTTGTCTCCTGTGAAATTCCATATATATTACTCAACATGACTGCCTGTCAGTTACTGCCTACAATGGTATTGACTGCTGTTAAATACTACTTAGAATTCTGTTATTGATTACACAATTGTTGAATTTAATGTGGCCCTGAATTCATTGCTATTGTCTGCCTTATTGCGTGTTATTGCTTGGGTATGTGTATCTGTACTCCTTGGTTATTATTACCATACAAAACTACATATGTTTTTTTGTTTGCACTTGCATTATTGCTCTGTTGAATACTTTTTAAAATAGAACTCAAGCCAATTGGAAGTCAAGACTTTAGACATTTGGTGTGCAGTGATGCCATAAGAAACTCACTGAGGATTTTTAATTTTAGTAATAATAATAGCTATTCACTTTACAAATTTAATTTCATTTGATTCTCACAGTATCCCTGTTTAGTTAGTCTAATATGTGATGGGCAGAGGTTTGTGAGTATACAAACTGAAATGTCTGATCAAGCTTAAAAAAGGTTAAAAAAAAAAAGTCAAGAGGTTCTCTCTTTGTCACTGGTCCTACAGGCATTAAAAGATCATGGGAAAAATTATCTTGTTGGCAACCAGTTGAGCTGGGCAGATATACAGCTGCTTGAAATCATCTTAATGGTTGAAGAAATCAAGTCTGATGTTCTCTCTGCATTCCCTAAGCTTCAGGTAATTCCATCAAAAGTGTATCATGTACATACTCTTTGATTTACATGTTGCCTTCCCCTTTAGATGTAAGCTTCTTAAGGGCAGAAATGAGTTTTATTTTTTCTTTTTATCTCCAAAATTTAGTGCCGAGAACACAGAGAAAGATTAGTATATGCTTGCTACTTACTTGACTTAAAAGATCTGGGATTTCCCTTGTGTGGATCCTTTCTCTACTGAACTTAACACTATATTACAAAGTCTCCTTCACAAATGGTCTTCATAAGCTGCTGTGAACCAAAACAAGCATCAGTTGTTGAGAACCCTTCTGATAATAAGTCTTTATGAATTTAGCTGCTTGTGTTGTCATATGGTGAGCAAATAGACAGGTGTAAGCCCAAAGCTCAAAGTATTTCCAGCTTGGTGGGACCACCTAAAACTTTCATTTTACAAACATAGTTTTTGAGAATTATTGGCCTTCTCCATGCCAATTTGAACAAAGAGAAGAAAATTTTAATGGAAGACATGCTAAAGCAAAGCCCTAAATTTGATAAATTTATCAATTTATGCACTAATCATAATAAGACTGTTTCTTCATGTATTATATTAAATAACAGCAAAATGGGCCTTCCACATTTGAAGAGCAGGGAGTTCCTGGATTTTCAAATAGCAATGTCCATAGGGTGAAAATGCTTGTCATATCTTTTCCCCAGAATGAAATGGTTTCCAAAGGGTCTTGACAACTGCATCTCTGGGACCCTGCTTCAATGTGCAAGACTTTACAGATGGTGTCATTTCTTTTTTTTTTTTTTTTTTCATTTTAGGAGTTCAAAGCAAGAATCAGCAAACTCCCCAGGATTCAGAAATTCCTTCAGCCTGGTAGTCAAAGAAAGCCACCAATAAGTGATAAAGAGTTTGAAGCTGCAAAGAAGATATTCAAGATTGATAAAGAATTCTATCTTAAACACATGAGCTGAATATTCTCAAAAATTCTAAAGAACATAATTAATACTTTAGTTTTCATCTGTAGTCATGCCTAGAAATACTGAAATATGCACCTGTCACATTCCTAAGTTCAATAACTAGCAAATATGATTCCTTCCTATAGAGCTAAATGAAAATCAGAAAATCTAATTTTGCTTATTATAAAACTTCATTTAATTAGAACCTCACCTTGTTCGGTTATAGAATCATAGATTATCTTCTTATTTTTATTCAAAATTTAATAAACAGCTAAATTTAAAGCCAGAAGAAATCACAGAGGTTGTTGAGCATTATCCCTGCCCCAACCCATCACAGTGCTTTTTACTGGAACAGAAATTGAAGCCCGAAGTTAATAAAATGATTTACTCCAAGGTCACAGAAATGGTAAATGATAGAACAAGGAATGCAAACTTATGTCAACTATAAAATGTGGATAATAATAGCACTTACCTCCCAGGATTATTGTGAAGATTAAATGAAAAACAATTGATAAAGTGCCTGGAACATAGTAGATGCTCGAGAAATGCTTGTCCCCTTCTCTGATTCCTACCCTTCTCTTCATTCTGAGTTCAATTATAATGATACTTCCCTTCCAATTAATCCAACATTTTCTGCATTCTACTTTTGGGGGAAAGTTACAAAACATGAGTATATAAAATAATAAAGTTTATTTTTTAAAAATTACCTGATGATTGATTAAGTTCAATATAGATTTGAATGTTTAATACTTGTCCTTAAGGACTCTCCACAAAAGAAAAAATATTAAGTTATATTCACTCTACAGGATTTAGGCAGGAAAGTAATCTGATAATATTTTTGAAAGATTTTCAATTTTTTAGAAAATGTTACTCTATTAAATAGAAATTTCAATAAAAAAGATGCCCTTGTTACTCTCTCTCTCATTAATTAATCATGGTTTTATTTGTGTAAAAAAAGATTATTTTTAAAAGTATCAAGGAAAACAAGTGAAAATTAAATTTGAAATTTTCCTCTTTTAAAATAGCTTTACTTGTACACTTAAGTGATAGCTTCAGGGGGAAAATCCAGTGTTTTCATTTTTCCAAGCAGACAATTTATCTGTGCATCCATTTTGTTATTACAAAACAAATTAAGTAATACTTAGAAGTAGGATCAAGGAAGTCTAGGTTTTCATTTCAGTTATCTACTTTTTTGTTTGTCTATTTTGTTTGTCTTATTAAAGTTCAATCTTGTAAACCCAAAGTAAGTGTAACAATGGTGGGGTAAGATGGAAAAGGGTCTGGGAGGAGAGGGCTAATGACATGAACTTCAGGTTATGCTCAGATTTCAGATTTGGAGCCAGAAAAAGTTGAGACAATAATGTATATCTCCTTTGGGCTCCAGCTCTTGGAAATTACTTGGCCTCAGCAGATACAGCAAGGCAGATCTACAGACTTCCCCAGGGGACATGTGGAGCATCTAAATTGGGGAGAGCTCAATGCCCATTTCATCTGTCCTACTTAGGATGATTAAAATAGATTTTGTCATAGGTTGCCTTATAAATATGTTAGAGACAGCAGGAAAATTTGCCTGACCATTATATCAAGCCTCCCTATAGGCTTCGTGTTATCTGAAATCCCTTTAATAGCAGAATAGTTTTTCAACATTTAGGGGATAAATGCCTATAACTTTTGATCCAGCAATACAACTATTAGGTCTGTATCCCAAAGAGATAATAAAAAGGGGAAAGAACATATATGTACAAAGATATTAATAGTATTTTTTTCTTGTGGTGGCAAAGAATTGGAAGTTGAAGGGATGACCATCAGTTGGGAAATGGCTGAACAAATTGTGGTATATGAATGTTATGGAATGCTATTGTTCTACAAGAATGAAGAACAGGCAGATTTCAGAAAATCCTAAAAAAAATTTACATGAACTGATGCTGAGTGAAGTGAGCAGAATGAGGAGAACATTGTACATAGTAACAACAGCATTGTGTTACAATCAATTATGATAGACTTAGTTCTTTTCAACAATACAATGATCCAAGACAATTTCAAAAGAATCACAATGGAAAATGTTAACCACATCAAGAGAAAGAATTGTTGGAGTTTGAGCACAGATTGAAACATAGTATTTTCATTTTTGTTGTTTTTTTTTTCACATTTTTTTTGTTCTATGTCTTTTTTCACAACATGACTAATGTAGAAATAAGTTTTACATGATTACACATGTATAATTTATATCAGATTATTTGCTATCTTGGAGGAGGGGAAGAAAGGGAGAAAAACCTGGAACTCAAAATCCCTTGCTATCACTGTCCATTTGTATAGAGAGCTTTTAATTTAATGTTTTTAGTGATTTATACATGCAAAGCACCTTAACTTAATGTATCTAATGACTCTTACATGCAAAGTACCTTCAAAATTGCTAAGAAATCAAAGGTAGTAATATTAGTTGTAGTAATTAAATTGTAATTGTAATTAATTGCAATAATTAAAAAGGAAGGATACCAAAATCTTAGAAAATATTTCAGTTCTGTTATTCTCCCCTCCTTCTCCATCCCCCAATAAAGTGACCAAGAAAACATCAATGACTCAAATCATAGACCAAATTTTTTTTTTGGAAGAACCCCCACCAAGGGGGGTTACTAAGGCAGATTAGCAACTATTTTTTAATTCATAGCAATTTAACTGAATGGTTAAATGATTTGCCCAGTTCAGACCACTGGTATATGTCAAAGACAGGAGTTGAACTCAGATCTCACTGAAGCTCTGCCCACTATACTATATTCCCTACTTTTATAGCATTATATGATTTTTATGGGAATAATTTATGCTAAGCACATCTTTTATTTAATTTTTAAAAAAAATTTTGTTGAGGCAATTGGGGTTAAGTGACTTGCCCAGGGTCACACAGCTAGGAAGTATTTAAGTGTCTGAGGTCAAATTTGAACTCAGGTCCTCTTGACTTCAGGGCTGGTACTCTATCCACTGCATCCCTCTAGCTGCCCAAGCACATCTTTTATAAAGTTGATAAGCAGACCACATTGTTACAGTTATATAATTGACTGAAAAATAGAGCAAAAAGGAACTATTGTTGTGCTTTGTGTTTGTCAACTACCATCACGTGGCAGTGGAAAGAGCACTAGAGGGAAAATCAGAGAAGCAGCTCTGCCCCTTACTACCTGAGCAACGTAGGGAAAGCTATTAAATCTCCCTCAGCCTCAGTTTCTTTATATAATGAGGGGTTTGAACTAAATGGCCCATGAGATCCTTTCCAACTCTATGATTTCATTAAACTCTATATGCACAAAGTAATTATAAACCCAAGCTTGACCAGACCCTGGCCTACCTCCAATCTGTTTATCACAAAATCATGATTTCAGTTTGTTTCTCACGGACATCAAAAAATAAGCTGAAATTCTCCTTTGTATTCTAATGCTCCATATGGGCCAACCCCACCATTGACAAGGAATGCATTCACCAGAATAAATACACCCTGATGTGCTCAGGCCATAACCATTCCAACTCTACACTCAGATTTCCTTCCATGAAGGGGATTGGGCCATAGCAACATGCCAAGGATTATAGCGAAAGGATTATAGCTTTCCTAGTTTAGGAGATTATTTGAACAAAAGAGCCATATGAGGACTCAGTGCTGAGTCACCTTGAAAGTCCAACTGTGGGGAGCAAGAGCTGGACCTTGCTATTGCCAAGCCACTCAGATTACCTGCTTTTAGCTAATGGACAACCCAAGCCACCATCATGTCCAATCCAATTAAAACAGAGCCAGAATGCCTCATGATTCATTGTTCTTATTAACTGTTTTTCCTGACTTGGAAGGATGTGTAATTTCAGATCTGTGGGAGTGCATGGACTCGGGCTTTTAGAAAAACAAACATATCACTCTATCAGTCCATTTTGTGATGTCCCACTAACAAGTCCATGGGTTTAATTATATGTATGAGTCACTATTGTGCTCAATTGAATATATACTTTTTGCAAAAAAAAAAACAAAACTGTGTAATGGAAGTTCACATTTTCTTATACAATTTTCTTTTTTTTGTCATTTGAATGCTAGAATATTCATGTTTAAGTTGTTAAGTTCATAATAGAAAAATGCTTTTAAAAAACACAAAATAGGGGGCAGATAGTTGGTGTAGTAGTGGATAGAGCCCTGACCCTGAAGTCAGGAGGAACTGAGTTCAAATGTGATCTCAGACATTAACACTTCCTAGCTGTGTGACCCTGGGCAAGTTGCTTAACCCCAAATGCCTCAGCAAAAAACAAAACCAAATCCCTCCCCTCCAAATAATGGTGAGGTGGTAGGCTGGTTTGAGAAGAGGATCTGAGTTTAAATTCCAGCTTTGACATTGTCCAAATTAAGTTTCCTAGGTGCCCCCAGGGTTCTATCTCTCCTATTCTTCCTCTATATGATTTTATTTGGTGATCTCATCAGCTCCCATGAATTAAATTATCTTCTCTTTGCTGTTGATTTTCTGATATCCAGCCCTAGCCTCTCTCCTAACCCCTACACTTTTTTATAGTTTGTAGTCTTTTATATAGTTGGAGATGTCTCCAACTGCCTATTGAACCTAATAAAACATTATTCAACTTACCCTAAACAGAAGTCCTTATCTTTCCCTTGACTTCCCCTTACACCCGTTGCAAATTCCCTCTTATTATTGAGTGCATCACCATTCCCCTAGACATCCAAACTCTAACCTGTTACCTTTGTCTTTGTCTTCTTTGTGTCATCTTTGACTTCTCACTTTCATTACCTATAATCCACTTTTTCCAAATACTGTCAATTTTACCTTCTTATATTTCCCATATATGCTCCCTTCTCTCTGACATTTCACAACCTTGATATAGGCCCCTATAACCTCATTCTTGGACTATTGCAAAAGGCTGTTTATTTTCCTTGTTTCAAGTCTGTCCTCTTCTCACCTTCCACTTGGCTCAAATTAATCTTCTTGGTATCTAGTCTACAATTCTCATGTTTAACTATTATAAACCAACCAAAGGAAAGCTCATTTTCACATCTGTTGAGTTTAAGCATAATTAGCAAGATAGTTATATTCAATTCCCCAAATTATTTTTTGTAAACATCGAATGGCACATTCAAGTCCTAGCTGAAATCTCACTCTCTACAAGAAGCCTTTACAGATTCCCCCTAAAGCTGCATTCCCTGTGTTGATTATTTCTGATTTATCCTGTGTGTGTGTGTGTGTGTGTGTGTGTGTGTGTGTGTGTGTGTGTGTGTGTGTGTTGTGAACACCTGGAAAACAGGGACTCTTTTTCCCTTTTTGTATCCCCAGGGCTTACCACAGTGACACATTGTTATTCAATCATTTCAGTCATGTCTAACTCTTCATGATCCAATTTGGTGTTTTCTTGGCAAAGGTACTGGAGCGGTTTACCATTTCCTTCTTCAGTTCATTTTACAGATGAGGAAACTGAGGATCACCCAGCTTGTATATGTCAGAGGTTGGATTTGAATTCAGGAAGAAGAATTTGCCTGACTTCAGGCCCAGCTTCCTATCCATTATACCTATCCACCTGGCTGCCCAGCCTGGCACATTAATAGGTGTTTTTAATCAATGCTTGTATATTTGGCTAAAAGTGACTTTGAAAAATGAGGAGACTTAACTAGCTGCACAAGTTCTTTTCAAGTTTTAATGTTTTAACCCAACCTGACATGAAATTCTGGACTTTTCTTTCTCCTGACCCTATTCTACCTCACTTCCCACCCATCTAAGATAATCAAGTCATTTTGATTCTATCTTCACAATCTCTTTCACTTAACTTTTGCAATCCACATTCAGGATTGAATTATCTCCTGTTTGTACTCTCCAAGGGGTAGGGACTTTGGACTTGGGGTGCTGGAAGTACTTGTAGTCCTTCAGCTATTAGGAACATCATGGCTCAGAAGCATATTTTTCCCTACACGATGGACACCTGCAGGTGATTTCTATTCCCTGCCTGATCTAAGATTGATGAAGGAGAACTGAAATCATTTATCTACCTTCTTTTTTACATTCTCCTTGTCATTCCTCCCCTGTATTTATAGGCCTGACCCCATGCATCCTTTACTTTCCGTCTTTCCTTTCTTCCCTTATGCTAGGGCAACAGAATGCTAATTAAATTTATACTTCTTAATGCATGCAAAATTTATTCATCAAAACTTAAGTTTGCTTAAAAACACTACCACCACCATATTATAAGATTTTTTATTTTCTTTTTTCATTTTAGTTCTTTATTTGATCTAAATGAAGTAATGAGTATAAATTCATTCTCAATAATCTTTTACATAAATTATTTTACACAAATTATCAATCTCAGGGTAATTTCTTCTAAACTTTGACAAAGTTTTAGTCTACAATTCTCATATTTAACTATTATAAACCAAACAAAGAAAAGCTCATTTTCATATCTGTTGGGTTTAAGCATAATTAGTAAGATAGTTATATTCAATTCCCCAAAATATTTTATTTCAACATCAAGTATAGATTATTCAGAGATTAATGACTAATTGGGATTATTCATAGATTATATACTAGAATATTATATTATAGAAATTATATACATTATATACTAGAATATTTGTTCTTCCTTTATGATTTCAATTTAAAACTTTAAAATACATATACACAGGCTTTTATGTGAAAATGAGACTATTTACATAAAGGTCTACTCAGAGTTAAGATAAAACATTAATTTGCCTTAGGCAAGGTCTAAAAAAAAATTTTTTTTAAGAGTAAAAATACTATGTTGTAGTCCACATTTAATTCCCATTGACCTTTCTCTGCAAATGGCTTTCTTCATCACAAGATCATTGGAACTGATCTGATTCATAGGGTTTTTTGTTTTATTTGTTTGTTTTTTTTTTTTTTAAGGCAATCAGGGTTAAGTAAATCCAGAAGTATCAAGTTCCTGAGGCAACATTTGAACTCAGATCCTCCTGATTCTAGGATTGTAATGCTCTATCCACTATGCCATCTTGCTGTCCTAGGTTTACTTTTTGCCCAAAGGTGAAGTATATCTTTCCTTAGTGATCTTCTGCCAAGTCTCCAAATCAATGTCAAATAATCAGAATTGCTCTGGAACTACCAGATTTGCTTCATTCTCAAGAGTGGAATAGACAGGAGCCAGTTCTACTTAGAAGTAAGATAGTAATTGGGATCTCAAGTGGGTTTTTCTATATTTAATTAATTAAAGTTGTTCATCACAAAATGTGATTGGTGCTTTATTTCTAAATTACTGATAAAGTTGTATCTAATATTTTTTCATTGGTAGACTGACTTATAGCAGGTCTTATCTTTTTTTTCCCTTAGGCAATTGGGGTTAAATGACTTTCCCAGGGTCACACAACTAGGACGTGTTAAGTGTCTAAGGCTAGATTTGAACTCAGTTCCTCCTGACTTCAGGGCTGGTGCTCTATCCACGGAACGACCTAGCTGCCCCTATCTGTTTTTTTAAGAATAATTTGTTGTTCAGGTGTGTCCAACTGAATATGTCAGAGCATCATGCCCTCATTTTGGGTTTTTTAGGGCAGATTCTGAATGCTTTACTATTTCCTTCTCCAGATCATTTTACAAATGAAGAAACTGAGGCAAACAGGATTGAGTGACTTGTCCAGGGACACACAGATAGTGTGAGGCCAGATTTGAACTCAGGAAGATGACTCTTCCTGACTCCAAGTTGGTATTCTATCCACTAGCTGGCCCTTAAATTTACACATGTATTGTTTATTACATTATGCCAT
The DNA here is from genome assembly GCF_048593235.1 of Sminthopsis crassicaudata. Classification (NCBI taxonomy): domain Eukaryota; kingdom Metazoa; phylum Chordata; class Mammalia; order Dasyuromorphia; family Dasyuridae; genus Sminthopsis; species Sminthopsis crassicaudata. Next base: position 263,619,940 of record NC_133620.1, read on the forward strand.
ACTGGTGTTTAGTGTTAAAAACAACAACTTATAGAAAACCAGCCTACTAAAAACAACACAATCATAAAACCAAATGGAATTAGTTATATTAAATCTAGGAACAATTTTATTAAAGTAATTAAACTTATTTACATGAATCTTTCCCCCTTCTTTCCTTCCGTCTATTTCTTCTCCTCCCCCTTCTAGTTCGTTAGGAGAATGGTTTCCCCAAGCATGTAAAGATGACCCTCAACAGAATAGATAAATAAGAACAATTTGTTCCCTAAAGATTTCAGTGGCAAATCATAGACGACAATATGCTGCGAATTCTTGGAACTACATAAGATATATTTGTTTAACTGAAAACAACTGAAGCTCTGTGGAGCTCTTAAGAGTTTGATCAGGCACTGGAGATGCAAGGTCATCCATTCCATCTCAGGCCATTGCCAGTCATTCTGACTTTTATCTTATCCTTGGACTTCAAAGATTGGAACAAAGAGTGAAACTGATAATTTTGTACAACTCTGTCTCCCTAAGTCCAAATTACACATAAGTCAAGGCATCATCTTCATGATGTCATCGGTCCTCTTAGAAAATGAAGGTTGAATAACAATAACAAATCTTTAAAATGAATTGTCAGCATCTCTTCGAGGCATTCATACTCCCCAGGTGTTTAGCTCAGTGAAATGCAACAACTGCCATAGTATTCACTTTCTGAAGTCCTTTGCAGATTGTTGCCTTCCCCAATCCAAAGAGACACCTGCCATGTAGTATTCCAGAATTCCCTAAGTCTTAATGGTATTTTCTGTGATTCAATTCAGGCAAAGTTTTATCACATGATTCCTACATAAGAAAAACTTCCCTATATATGATATATATAAATTATATAACACACACATATAACACATATAACATATATATATATATATATATATATATATATAATACACACACATACACACACACACACACACACACACACACACACACACACACACATATATATATATATATATATATATATATATATATATATGCTTTTTGCTTTGAAAATCAAAATAAAATGATATGTGATCTGAACTTCTAAGTCTTAATGAATTTCCCACAGCATCACTTCACCAGTTCTGCTCAGAAAAAAAGCTTAATTTGAGTAGCTACAGTAGGAGCCACAAAAGACTGTATATTTCAACTGTAAAACATATAAACTTTGATTTGCCAAGTGATATCAAAAATTATGTTAGTTGTATAGGTTGTATAGATCCCTTTAGTCCTGCCACTTCATTCTTCAATGGGAAGAATACCAAGATTAAGGATTTGGTAGATTTTCTTATTGAAGTTAAAGAAAAGGAGCCATCATAAACTAGAAAGCATGGCTTACCCACATTACTATAAGGGCAGAAATTGTGGACATTCTAAGAGCAGTAGATTAAGCAGAGGCTTTAGTACCAGAGAGTATTGACAAAGTAGTAGTAATGCCAGCAGTTCCAGTTTTCATGTAGTCAAGCAAGCAAGAGTCACAGTGATGGTGGTGATGGTGGTCATGGCAACAGGAAGATTTGCTGGAAGTGGCTATCCATGATGGATATGGAGGAAATTATTATTCTCAAGGTTTAACTGATGAGGCAATTGAATCTGCACACAGCAGGTCACCCTATTAAACAGATATATCTTATGTAGTTCCAAGAATTCACAGCATATTATCACAGCACACAAATCTATGATTTTCCACTGAAATCTTTAGGGAAGCTCAACATCACAAGAAGAAATGAAAGGAATTGTCATCAGCTCTATTCACAAACTACTTTGATGACTTCATTGCTATAGCTTGGATTAACTTTTCTTCCTTCAGCATTTATAAATTTGTGACTGAGGATTGTTTGTTTATTAAGGCACTGTGCCTTTAACTTTAAACAACTTTTATTTTTGTGACTCATTGGTCATTGACACTCAAGATAGCAATTATTTGGACAGAATAAATTTACCAAGGTTTGATTTTAGTCTAAATGCAGTAAATTTATTTTGTCCAAACAAGTTTCTGCAGGTTAGTTACATTCTTTTTTGAAGCTGGGGTCCTCAGTACTAAAAAAGGCATTTTTATAATGGGGAATAAATCATCTAAAAAGAGACATGCTTCTGGGTCTGAAAAAAGGACTCCCATATTATTCAGGCAAATTCACTATTGCTATAAGACTTACAGTTTCTTATACAGATTGCATTTTTTAAAATACTAGCAATGGTCTTGGTAAGCAGTTTCCAAAAGAGAGAATTCTTTTATTTTGATAAAATAGAATACTTTAGAAAAATACCCTTGAATCCTGCAACTTTAAGATGAAAAAGGATGATTCAGAAGTCTATTTTGATCAGTGTATAGCGCTGCCATGAGATTTCCACAGTCAAATTTTGGAGGTTTTAATGATTTTACCCAATTCCAACAAAAATATGCTTCTCGCCAATCTGTTCCTCCTCTGCTGGCTGGGGAGAAGAAAAGAAGGGAGGATCTTTTAAAACTTTATAAAAGAACCTCAGGAGATGAGAAAAATTTTCCTATTGCTCCTTTAGAGTTTCTATTTTTAATTTTACCTTCTTCCTGACATTTTCCCTGGTTGCAGGTCACACTAGGAATTACAAAAATTTTCCCCTTGAACATGAATTAATAAATGGCAAAATGTACAGAGCACCACCTCTGGGGTCAGGAGGATCTGATATCAAATTCATTCGACATATACTAGCTCTGTGAACCTGGACAAATCACTTAATCCCAATTGCCTCATAGAAACAATTAAATAAATAAATGTATGTATGTATGTATGTATGTATATCAATAAAAGGAACCCAGAACAGTTTCTATCTCTTTGGTCCAGGTGAATTTAGTTATGGAATTTCCTAATATTAGGGAAGCACTTAAGAAACTAAAAAGAAGTTAACAGTTGTCATGAATTGCTATAATCCCTTGTTGGCAATTATGAAACAAAGTTTACATGGCATGTAGCCCAAAAGGCAAAAGATTAATGGGAAGGATGATGCTGTACAGGGTCACAACTTTGATCAGGCTCAACAGAAATTGCTTAGTAATCTGCCCTAAATCAACAAGTTGGGGAAACATTAATAACTGCAAGCAGGATGAAAATGAACAATCAATAAGCTACTTAAAATATCTAAGGACATGTTTTTTTTTTTTTGAGGCAATTGGGGTTAAGTGATTTGCCTAGGGTATCATACTTACTAAGAGTTAAGTGTCTGAAGTCACATTTAAATTCAACTTCTCCTGACTCCAGGGATGTGCTCTGTCCAATATTCCAGGACACTTTTTGAAAGGCACTTTATCCCTGATGAATCAGTTGACAATGTCAAAGAAGTGGTGGCAGCCCCATATATCCAAGGTCTCTTCCCAAAATTCAGAAGCAGCTGTGTAATATCTTTATTGGGTAGCATACTAATAGTTTCCAATAATTTTTAGCAGTAGCAGACCAGTCTGCCTTGTCACTCCTCAATTTCTTTTCAATCTATCTCCCCTATTCCATATCCAATTAGTTGACTGATCTTGTTAATTCTACCTTCATTGTTATTTGATCTATTAGTTATGATTCTTTGTGATCCTATTTGGGATTTTCTTGGGAAAGATGCTTAAGTGGTTTGCATTTTCTTCTCATGTTCATTTTATAGATGAGAAAACTGAGGCAAACAGGATTAAATGGCTCTTTTAAGTGTCTGAGGCTGGATTTAAACTCAGATCCTCCTGATTTGAGGACCACTCTGCACTCACTACCTTGCTACCTTCATTATATTCTTATATGTGCCTTCTCTTCCCTGACACTGCCAGTACCCTGATGTAGGCCCTTTTCACTTCATCCTGGATGATTGCAATAGCTTTCTGGTCATCTTTACACACTTAAATGTAATCAGCTGTCAGATTGGCAATATTCCTAAATCAAGAGTTTGACCATACTACTCCCTTATTTAATAAACTCCAGTTACTCCTTATCACCTTGAAAATCAAATTTAAAACCTTTGTTTGGCTTTTAAATCCTTTCAAATCTGTCCTAACTTTCAAATACTCTCATATTCAAATATTCCCCTCCATGTATTCTGCAATCCAGTGACACTGACTTCCTGAATGCTTCTCACATCAAAATTTCCATGAATTTTCTGATCTTGATTCTACCTTATGCTTCCTAATATACATCTTCTGATTTTCCAGTGTTCTTTCAGGTTCCAACTAATGCCTTATCTTCTTCAAGAAGCCTTTCATAGAGCAGAACCAGGAGAACACTGTACACAGTAACAGCAATATTGTATGATGAATAAGTGTAAACGATGGCTCTTCTCAGCATTACAATAATTCAAAACAATTCCAAAGGACTCAAGATAGAAAACATAATCCATGTCCACAGAAAGAACTGATGGAGTCTGAATGTAGATCAAAGATTACTATTCCTTTAAACTTTATTTTTTTCCTTTTTTTTTCCTTTTAGTTTGCATCTTTTTTTTTTTTTTCACAGCATGATTGAACATGTGGAACATATATTGAATTGCTTAGTATCTCAGGAAAGGGGGAAATAAAGAAGAGGGGGAGAAAATTTAGAGCATAGAATTTTTTTAATGAAATTGTCCTTACATGTAATTGGGGGAAAATATTTTTTTAAAAAAAGAAACCTTTCACAATTTAATCTTAATCTTTCCTCACCTCCATTTTGTCCCCAACATATCTTATTTACACATAATTATCTGCATGTTATTTCCCCAGTTAAAATGTGAGCTTGAGAAAAGGAATTAATTATTTTTTCATACTTTGATTCCCCACCTATCACTTAATACAGTCCATAGCACAAATTAAGTACTTAATAAACTTATTTACTTATTTTAGCAGAATAGAAAAGGAGTATCTAGTGATTTTTAAAGTCCAGAGGCTTCCATTCATCTGATCCAATAACTAACTAACTAAATAAATAAATAGAAAAAAATAATTTAACACAAATTGGAGCCAGAAACAAAGTCATCTTTTAAATAAGTCCCACTCTGTTTGTGGTTCCAAGCATGTTACTGAGATAGGATGCACTTATGATACCTTTGCCCTAGTTCATCCGTTTGTGCCTAAAAACAGAGAAAGATATCAGGCTGATTATTATTATTCCAGCCACTAGACCTTGCAATCAATATTCCATCTGTCACGAAATCTGAAAGGGACCCTATTTAAGACAATGTAAATTCTGTAGTTTTGCATGGCTTTCCAGTTGTCTGAAACCCAGTCACCATATAATGTTGCATGATCCAAATGTATATTATTTTGGGATTGTTAGTTTAGATTCTGCTTTCTTTTCTATCTCCACCTAATACCTGTTGCCTTTCACATAGCAGAAGCTGCAATATACTTTCATGAGGCAGTCACAGGATTCTATAGAATCCTCTTCTTTTTTCACAGGTACTTAAGCTTTCTTTAATGATACTCTTTCTGTTCTTATTCATAATGCTGATAGCCTCCTTCTTGGAAAGATTAATTCTTTGCATTTCATTTTCTCTCCAACCTAGCCACTTTTATGAAGGCAAATAAGACCCTCTTTTGCCACTGAACCCCAAGCACTCTAGAGGAGAGACCAAGGACTTTGTTTAACTGTCTCATTTAAATCCAATTCATTTGCAAATGAAAACATCACTCTCCTGAAGTCATTGGTCCATAAAGATTCTAAAGGAAAAAGTTTCCTTTAACCCTCCTGGGCAGGTCCTATCATCATCTATAAGAGGAAAGTTTAAGGAACAATATCATTGCACTCTGTTTGAAATAATGAGGCTTTAGAATGTGAGGCTATGTGAACAAAGCTACAAAATTAAATAGAATATTTTGTGTGCATGTATTTAAAAATTGGATTTTTAAAAAGGCATAAATTACAGGTGAGTGATAGAGAGCAAGGAAAGTTGACCTCCAAGTTAGGAAGATCTGTTTTCAAATTCTGCCTCTGATAAGTACCTCTGTATGACCTTGAACAGGTTACTTGGACAAATTCCTGGGGTTTCCTTCTAGGATCACATAAAAAAATCCTCTATTAAGCGTTTCAGATCCTTCAAAATCTGGTTCCAACCTAACTTTCTAGTTGAATATTGATTCACCTGATATAATCTGCCTTCCTGAAGTAGGTTGAAAATATTGTCCAGTATGCCTTGAATGAAATCCTCTTCAGATTAACATCTTAATTCCTTCCTTCCTTCACCCACTTATGATCCCAGGCTTCCTTCAGAGGTCAGCTTGAATGCCACATAAGGGCTTTCTTATATCCTAACTATAAGTACTCCTCAAATTACTTTATATTATATACATATAGATGCATGTATAGACATTGGTATATAGTAAATATAATCTGAATGCATATTTTGTAAATAGTTTATTTAGTAGATATTTTAATTGATGTTTATTATATATTTAGCATACATAATTATATTAAAGGTTCAGGGCTGATCTCTACTAGTCTGTCTAGTGGGATCAGTTGCCAGCTAGCTAATAAATGATGCTTTAAATTGAACAATTTGGTCAGAGTCGTCTATCTCGTGTCAGTTCATTTCAGCATGAGATAGTAAATACCAAGCCTAGATTCAAACCCAGGGCTTTTAACCCTAAACGTGATAAGCAATGTAGAAGGAAGAAAAGGTAAATTTTTATTAGATTGCATGGGGCCTTGCTCACTGCCTTAGGTTCTGTTGCTTATCATGAGAGGCTGTTGATGGTATCTATCAGAAACATCAACCTTAAGGATATATATTTCACTACATCTTCAGGTTAGTCCAGATGTTTCCTCCACCAGATTGCTTGAGTCTAAACCAGCTGATTTAGGATGACACTACAATTTTGAATGCTAGGCTGTTTTTGCAAATTGGAATCAAATGTTGTTTGCATATTACTGTTGACTAATGATTTTAAGAGATTAGAATTGGATACTTTCCACCAAACAACTGCCAAAATCCCTCTGAATTGTAGAAGAATTGTAAATAATCCTCTAGGATAATTTGTTCTTGGCTTTAGACTCTAGAATTGGTACTTCTTTTTCCCTTTAATTGGACTTGAAATTTCACCGAGGAAGGGAAATTATCTAACTTGTCCTCTTCTACAATTGAGAAAACAAGTCTTCTCTCCATGCCTCATACATGAGATGCTATCTCCTATCTTGACATCTTTGCACAAACTCTCCTTAGTGCCTGGAGTGTACTCCTGCCTCCATTTCTTAAAATATCTCATTTTCTTCATAGTCTTAAATTGGATCTTTCTTGATTCCCTTAGCAGCTAATGATTCCTTCCAAATTATCCTATATTTCCATATACTTTTACACATATCCCCAAAATCTTAATGAAGAATTTTTAAACAAAATTGTACTAAGACTTTTGGGACATCCTGTATGTGTGTACATAATTTTTTTTTTCTCAACAGAAAACAAGGCAAGCAGAGATTTGTTTTTGTCTTAGAATCACTATTGTCTTGTGCAGTATCTAGCCCATATTAAATATTTAATGTTTGTTGAGCGATCTGAACTTTCATAGCTCTGTATTTCTGTTTCTTATGCACCTAAAAAATAAATATTTTTACTTATGAATATGCTTTATCTCTTCCAAGGTGAAGTACTATAAGCCCTATAAGGGGCTTAAATCTTATTTATTTCTGTATCTTATCTATTTATGTATCCCCCTTTTAAATCAGATTTACCTATAGTCACTTAAATGATATGGTATAATTTTTCTAATTTATATTTCTAACTGGAAAAAAAGATACCTATGGATAAGACTGTGTAACAAAATATATAGTTCTGTGCACTCAGACAAAAGGGGTGGAGCCAAGTGAGCCATTAAAAGGTAGAATGATCCCTTGGCCAGATTCATAGGGCAAAATGTCCATTTTTGTACTCCTAGGCTGGTATCCAGTCTTGGTGATTCAACATTAACTTCTGTTTTTTCTAATTCCCCTTTTAGGTTGGTCTCCAAAGCCTTGACCTGGCTTGATATTATGCTTCCACATACAAAATCTGGATTTATCATTATAGCTTCTGCTTCCCAGTCCTTTGACAAAAACAGCATCCTTACCCCTCTTCATTTATCATTGCAAGGTGATCTTCTGAAACTTATTTCCTCAGTATCCCTTGGCTCTGTAACCCCTTTTTCTGATTGAAGAGGATGAAATATGGACATTGGAGAACTCCTCCCAGATTCTCCCTCTAAAGAGATCACCCAGTGGAATCACCTCATCATTTTCATAACCTGTTGCAGGTCTTCATTATGCTCCTGGATGGATACCCTTCTCCAGATCCTTTTCAGCTTCTTTTATATGATGAGTTCCCCTATTAGATTATAAGCTCTTTGAGGGCAGGGAAAATCTTTTTCTTTTCTTTGTAGACTCAGTGCATAATACAGTGCTGGGAACAGAGTAGGTGATTAATATATGTTTTTTGACTATTAATTGACTGAAAGCCTACCAACTTGACAGCCTAAATGAAGCCCCCAGGGCACTATCTTGAGGAGTACTTTGAGCTGATGGTCATATTGTTTGGTATTCAGAACAGAGACTCTTCAGACTAGAGAAACCAAATAGAGTTCTGTGTAATGTTTGTGGACACTTCACAAATGTGAAAGGATCACAGAAATCCCCATGTCACTATTGATACTTTAGCTAGCAAAATGATATTAATTAATCTCAGCAATAAAGTCAGGTGAGCTTTTCAGAATAAATTATGCAAATAAATATCCACATAACTCTCATAAAAAGATGAAGGGTTATGGTACTCACCACTCTTAGGAGCAAATCCTAGTCCAGTTATATCAATTTCCTAATTCTTAATGGCCACTATAACTCACTATTACTAAATGATTTTCTTAATATCTTCAAGTTTTGGGTCCTGTGAGCAACAAGATGGTGAATTAGAAATTTTTTGCAGTCTCTGTGACCTCTTAAACCTCTTTGTGATAGAAATATGGGCCTAAGATAAAGCAATGTTAGGTGTCTTCCATGGTCTAGGACACCCAGAATCCAAAAGAATGTAAAAAAAAAAAAAATCCCTTGATACCTTTAAACAGTCCTAATCATAAGTTTTAGAGGAAAGATAATGAGATTACTCTGGTAGTACCCACTCCTGATGAAGTCATTGCTGATGCTCTGTCAATATAAACCTTTTTTCAAGATTAACTTTATCTTTGTAAGAATATATCATATGGAATACTTTTGTGCTATAAGAAATGAGTAGGCAGATTTCAGAAAAACCTGAAAAGACTTATATGAACTGATGCAAAGTGAAATGAGCAGAACCAAGAGTTGTTACTGTACATTGTACAATGATCAACTATTAGCTATTCTTAGCAATACTATGATCCCAGATGATTCCAAAGGACTCATGATGAAAAATGTTTTATACATCCAGAGAAAGAATTGATGGAGTCCTAACGCAGACTGAAGCATACTATTTTAACTTTCTTTATATTGTTGTTGTTTTTGTGTCTGTTTCTTCTTTCACAACATGACTAATATGGAACTATATTTTTGCATGATTGCACATATATAACCTATATGAAATTGTTTACTTTCTTAGAGGGAGCAGGTGAAGGAGGGAAGGGGGGGAATTTAAAACTCAAAATTTTGAAAAATGAATGTTAAAAATGGTTTTAACATATAATTGGAAAAAAATAAAATGCTATTACAAAAAGAATGCATTACAAAATTTTGCTAAGAATTAAAATCAAACTCACTGGCTTATTGATAACAGCCTCTTCACTTTTTGTAAACAGTGATCCTCTAGTCCCCTTTTTTCCCCTTGATCATTCAAAGATTACATACATATATACTATATATATTAGTCATATATACTAGTACTTTCAGTACACAGAGATATAGTTCATCCCAGCCTGGTGATTTAAATTCACCTAGGACACCTAGGCACTTATTATATCTTTACATAACTTAGCTTCTATCTCTCCACTAGTCATTTTGTTCTGTCCTTTCAAGTTCAGAGATCATTCTCTTGATTGAAAAGATAGAAGCACAATCAAGAAATTTTACTGTCTCTCATTCTGTTAGCCACTCTGAGAAGGTCTAATCTTTTCTTTGCTTCTTCTTTTTCTCCTATACAAATTAAAAGAACTGGGCCCAAACCTTTTTTTGGTTATCTTTGGCATTTTTTGCAGCCTTTTGAATTAACACTATTCTTATAAGACATAATTAATGTTATGCTACATGTTTTTTGTACTTATTCCCACTCATCTACCTTTGCCTTTCATCTTCTCTGCAATATATCGCTTTAAAATCTGATTTTGATAAAGAGTTTTCTGTGTATCAGTAGTATAGTTGTTATCATATGAGGTCCCTGGTTCAAAAATGGGCAGATACAGATGCTCTACTTTGAGTGAGAGCCTATTTCCCAGATTTGGAGGCAGAAAGATCTGGGTTTAAATTTCATCTCAGATACAAGTTGCATGACCAAGCAAATAATCTGATTTCAATTTGCCCATTTAGAAAAGGAGGTAATTGGACTTGCTGGCTTCTAAGAAGATCTCTTTTAGCTAGAACACACAGTCTTTTGATGATATTTGTTATGTTGCATAATTTTATGTATCTAGGCTCATTGGGACTTTTCCCACTTATGAATATTGCTTTCTAACTGGGATGGTCCATAGAGAGGAGATATGACAGACCTTTTAGTCTGTTAGGTACCCTGTCATATCTGGCACACAGTATCATTTAATCTATGACTGCCATTTGCCTGTAAAATAATACACATATAATTTCAATAGTAGTTCACTACCAAAATGTATTTTTCCCTCAGAAAAAAAAAAACAAAAAAAACCCAAAACTCTAGCACAAGCCAGTCAGCAAGCATCTGTAAGCATTTACCCTCTACCAGGCACTATCCTAACACAAAAATATGGTCTCTGGCTTCAAGGAACTCTCTTTCTTTTTTTTTTCAATTCAACAAGTATTTATTTGTTTGTTTGTTTGTTTTTTCTTTTCTTTATTATTTGTTATTAAAGATTTTTTATTTTCAAAATATATGCATAATTTTCAACATTCACCCTTGCAAAACCTTGTGTTCCAATTTTTCCTTCCCTTCCCCCACCCTCTTCCCTAGACAGCAAGGAATCCAATATATATTAAACATGTGCAATTGTTCTATACATATTTCCACAATTATCATGCTGCACAAGAAAAATCAGATTTAAAAAGGAAAAAAAAGGAGAAAGAAAACAAAATGCAAGCAAACTACAACTAAAAGAATGAAAATACCATGTTGTGATCCCCATTCAGTTCCCATAGTCCTCTCTCTCTATGTAATTGGCTCTCTTCATCGCAAGACCATTGGAACTGGTCTGAATCATCTCATTGTTGAAAAGAGCCATGTCCATTGGAACTGATCATTGTATAATCTTGCTTTTGTCATGTACAATGATTCTCCTGGTTCTAGTCACTTCACTTAGCATCAGTTCAAGTAAGTGTCTCCAAGCCTCTTTGAAATCATCCTACTGGTCATTTCTTACAACAATAATATACCATAATATTTATATACTTTATTCAGCCATTCTCCAACTGATGGTCATCCACTCAGTTTCCAGTTTCTTGCCACAATAAAAAGGGGTGCCACATTTTTGCACATGTAGGCCCCTTTTCCTCCTTGATCTCTTTGGGATACAAGCCTACTAGGGACACTAATGGATCAAATGGTATGCACAGCTTGATAGCCCTTTGACCATAGAAGGAATTCTCTTTCTAAAGAGAGGAGAAAATATATGTAAATAAACCATGGATTAATTATATAGAGAGAGGAAAAGCAAGGCAATATCAGAGGAAGAGACTAAAAGAAAGAAAAAGGAAAAATCCCCACAAATTGAATTTACCTGAAGAGTCTCAATATATTTTGTATTCTCATTTTTTTTTTTCAGAAAAAAAAGAAAGCATTGAATTTGGAGTTGGAGGATCTAGGTTCAAACTATAATTTTGTTATTTACTAGCTTGGGGACATTGGGAAAGTAACTCTCCCTAGATCTCAGGAAATGAGAGTATTTGGGTTGGATTCTTGATTTTTTAAGATCCCTTGTAGCTCGGAATCTCTGATCCAATCATGTTCCTTTATTTTTTTTTTAATTAAATTTTTTAAAAATTAACTTTATTGTATGTTTAAAAGGAATAGCAAGTTGTAGTCAATAGATTTGCAGTTTCATGTGCAATCAACTTTTTATTATATTATAGAAATTCCATAAATTAAAAATAAAATAAAAAATTTTAATGAATTAAATTAAAATTTAACTATAGAAAAAAGATTTTCAATTCACAGTAATTTCTGAATGCCTTTTTCTTTTTTGATATAATAGCAATTTAAATCGAAATTCCCCATTTAACATGAAGAGAAAGTATCTTTTTATGTAATTCTGTTGGATATGGGGGTGTAGTCATTTACTGATTAGGGGAAAGCCGAACTATGTTTTGCCTCAAGACGTTATTTAAATAGAATTTTTTTCCCCAATAAATTCTTTGAGAAATTGAAAATTTGTCTATGAAAAACACCTAAATGATACAATGGATAGAGCAGTGGGCATGGAAGCAGGAAATCTTGAGTTTAAATTCCAATTTTTTAAAGGAACTCTCTTTCTAAAGGGAGGAGACAATATATGTAAATAAACTAGGTATTTATTATGTATGTAGAACATTTACTAGCTAAATGACTTAATCTTTCTAAGCTTCATTTTTCTTAATTGTAAAATAGGGATAATGACCAGACCTACCTTTAAGATTTGTTGTAGGGATCAAAAGAGATAATATATGTAAAGAGCTTCATAAACCTTAAAATGTTATACAAATGCCAGCTAGTTAGTACTAGTTGTAGTTGTAGTTGTAATAGTAATGATAAAAGTGGTGAAAATGAAGTAACTTTGACTCCACTAGCCATTCTATATTAGAATGAAATTTAATGGTGTAACCATAGGGAAGGAGAGAATTTCTGTTATCCATATCTGGAATATGTTTGTTGTCCTGTACATAATGGCAAGATACTACTCATCTGGTAACAGAAATGGATTAGTACAGATCTACTCACATTCTCTTGCATAGTTTCTCTTGGTGTTTTCAAAATCTCTTTAATAAAATATCTTCCTCCTTAGATTAGTGTAATGTCATCTTCCCTCCTTATTCTAGTGCTAAGGTTCCAGTTCCCATCAATAATAATGAAATGGTGGGAGAATCCTCTTCCTGTTCAAATACTGAATTATGTGTGTCCCCAGAGGATGGACTTGAGCAGAATTTTCAACATACAGTAATTTACCCCAAGACTAGTTTATTGCCTCCTTAGTACAGAGAGGAACTGGCCAAGAACACATGGAGAAAATATTCAGAATTCAAAAGGTCAACTTGAAAAGTTTCACGTAAACATGATAAACTCCCTGTTCTGCACACGATTTTGCTGCCTTTTAATTTTCCACTTAGACTGCCCTGGGATGATGTGATAGAACACTGAAATAGAACACTGAACCTGCTAACTCAAGTTCTACTTTGTGGGATTTGGAGAAACCCCCTTTTATGTACCTCTATTTTTTTCATCTATAAAATGAAGAAGTTGGAATAAAGTTCCTTCCAGTTTTAAAATCCTATATTCTCAGCCAAACCATATTTTAAAAAAATATCAATCACATTAATATAATGCATTGCTTTACTAAAGTTCTTCTGTGATGCCTCCTGGTGGTATGGAAGTGATCCTGGGGTGTCAAAAACCTTATCAATAGAATTCAAGGTCTAACAAACTGGAAAGACTTTTTATTCAGCGTGCATTTATTATGCTCTCATTGTGTGCCAGTCTATACTGAAGGACAGAAATACAAAAGCAGCTTGTATATAAGCTCTGAGAAACCTTATCACAACTTATACTCAGACTGAAGAGTTGGGTCGGGTCAATACATATTTATTAAGCTCTTGAGTGGGCTGTTCAAGAATGACAAGTACCTCTGGTGTGAGAGCTTGCTGACCCCTTTTCAGGGCTGCTTATCTAACTTTTGGGGTTCACCTCTCTTCAGTTCTCACCTGTAGCTCCAAGAAACTGTAGCATGCCCTGGTGGAGTCACCTTGGCAGATGGGCTTGGAGTCACCTTGGCAGATGGGCTAAACTAAGTTGCGGGTAACCTGCAAGCCTCAAACCTGTCAGTTGAATTAGGGGAATGTCTACTCCAAACATGGGAAGACTTTCCCCAACAGAAGGGGGAGATGAGATGATTTTTGTTCAAATGATCATGTGGAGGGCTTAGAGCTTGGTCAGACATGGAAGACTATAAGGTCATCCCCTGCATCTTTAACTATCACCAGATATTTTAATTTTTGTCCTGGTATTGGATTTGGTGACTCTGGTACAGAAGGAGACTGACAACTTGGTGCAATCTGTCTCACTTAAATCCAAATTCACCCACAAGTCAAGACATCAACCATGATGTCATCCTTTTCAAAAATGAAGGACAACATTAAGGATCTATTATGTGAGAGTCTATACTAAATGCTAGTAGAAACACAAATGTAGACTATAAATTAGCTCTGAGAGTCTTTATTCCAACTCACACTTAAACTGATGAGTTGAGTCATTCGATAAATATTTATTAATTGCAATTAATTGTTGGGGAAACCTAGAAAGGCAAAAAACAGTCCCTTTCCTCTAGGAGCTGATAATATGCCTTTTCTTCAGAATTCTCGAAATATTTTGGCAGGGCAGTGATGTGTTCTTTAATGATCTGTGCTTTAAGAATATTGATTTGACAGCTGTAAAGAGAATGAATTACAGAGGAGAAAGACCTGCAGCAGGAAGCTCAATTAGGAAGCTATTCCAGTTTAAGCAAGAGGTAATAAGGCCATGAACTAGGATGGTGGAGAGAAAGCGATGGGTACTCTGAATAGAGTCCTAGCAATCTAATATCTGTCAGCCAAGGACCAGTTTTGTTGAGTTCAGAGAGACTCATCTCCAGGTTAGCTATGTAGTGATACATTTTTCAGTAGCTGGAGGATTTTTAAAACAGAAATTTTGGTATTCATTGATGGAGTACGTATTGACACCAAAGAACTGGGTTCTCCAGTAGAGTTGGAATGCTTGGCAGTTTAGTTAAAGAAAGGCCCTCTGTATCTGGTTATCTTATCCTTCCAGGTGATCTTCAGAATCCTCCAAGATGATTCAAATGGAAGGGTTTCAGTTTCCTGGCATGACATCAGTATAATGTCAGATTTCACAGGCATCCATCAATGAGGTCAACATAACAGCTCGGTGAGTTTTCAGTTTTATAGTCAGTCTAATACCTATTCTCTCCCACATTTCCCTTCAGAGCCTCCCAAACAATGAGCTTGCTTTGTTTTATTTATTTACTATTTTCCCCAATTATTTAAAACTTTTTATTTTTTAATATTTGCTTTAAAAAAAAACTTTTGAGTTTCAGATTTGGAGTCTCCGAGAGACAGAGAGACAGAGAGAGAGAGAGAGAGAGAGAGAGAGAGAGAGAGAGAGAGAGAGAGAGAGAGAGAGAGAGAAGAGAGACAGAGAGAGAGAGAGAGAGAGACAGAGAGAGAGAGAGACAGAGAGACAGAGACAGAGAGACAGAGAGACAGAGAGACAGAGAGACAGAGAGACAGAGACAGAGACAAAGAGACAAAGACAGAGAGACAGAGAGAGAGAAAGAGACAGAGAGAGAGAGAGAGAATGCTTCAATCTGTATTGAGACACAATCAGTTCCTTCTCTGAATAGGGGTAAGATTTTTCATCATAAGTCCTTCAGAGTAGTCATGAATCATTGTACTGCTGAGATTAGCAAAGTCATTTACAGCTGATCGTTCCAGAAGATTATTATTTTATATACAGTACATTTTATTTTGCTTAAGTTCATGGAGGATTTTCCATGTTTTGTTTTTTTTTTGGGGGGGGGGTTTCTGAGAGAATTCTCATCATTTCCCAAAGAACAATAATATTCCATCATAATTACATACCACAATTTATTCAGACATTCTCCTCTTGATGGACATTCCCTCAATTTGTAATTTTTCACTTTGAGAAGAAAGCTGCTATAAATATTTTCGAACATATTGATCCTCGCTAATGAATAACTTCAACTTAGCTGGTGTATAGAAAATATACACAAGGTCCATCCCTCTACCACTACTCCATACTGTTTAAGTTCTGTAGAACCTTCCAGAATTTGTGTTCTAATGATTAGAAATCAGAGATAGCGAGCAGAAGTCTAATGCAGCATTATCACTCTCTGGTACCATGGGTATGCTGGTAAATGTTTAACAACCTTTTGTTTTTAATCTTTTTGATTTTAATCAGCATTATTAAGACTTTCTTAAGTCTAAATAATCAACAAAAAATTAATCAATCCCAAATAATTAGCATCCCCTGATTCCTGAGGTATAAAAGTTCACATGAAGTTAGAGCTGACTCCAGCATACCCTTGCTACTACTTGGTGGTAGTGATCTGAAATGAGTTCGAATTCCCAAGAAAGAATAAAAAAAAGGTTTCCCTTGAAGTTAGGTTAGTCTGGATTCAAGAATTGCCTTTTATATATACTGACTGTGGGAGTAAAAAAAAAAAAAAACAGTATGGGTTAAAAAAAAAAAGTCTCTAAAGCAGGTGGGGTTCACAAAAATGTGGTATTTACATCTGGTTACTATAAACCAGAACACATTCTCTCTGAGAAATCCTTATCTTAAAAATGGGACAGAAAACTATTAGGCTAATTAATATAGCCCAGTTCAGTTCTAAAATTTTGTTAGTATGTGCTAGATCCTGGCTGGAGCTAGAATATCAATGATGAAATGGAAATTTGAATTCAAATCCTGTTTTGAAAGTCTTTATAGATGGATTATCTTCAGCTCCAAAACAAAGTTCATGCAAAGATAAAAATCTGTTGCCAATCAATTAATAAACATTTGTTGATGGCTAAGGGGTTAGGACACTGGATTTGGAGACCTGCCTTGGAGATTTACTACCTGTATGATGCTGGATAACAAATTTTCCTTCTCTGAGGCTGTTTCTTCAATTGTAAAATGAAGGCATCAGGCTCAATAGGGTCCCTTCCAGTTCTAAAATTGTTACTAGATACAAAAAGAAGCTATAAACTAAGTCAGATAATTAGGTGGAAAAATGAGAATAAAAGTCATGTATCTTGACTTTTAATCTGATTTCTTTTCCATTTTACCTCTTCTGTAAGATAAGCCTCTTACCTGAAGATTTTTAAGAAGGTATAGATCCTCAAAACGGCCCTGGGAGGTAAATGCTGTTATTACCTCCAATTAGCAGATTTGGGAAGTGAGGTAGACAGAGATTAAATGATTTGCCCAGGCTCACACAGTCAGTAAGTAACTATCTGAGACTGGATTTGAACTTAATTTTTCCCATTCTAGGACTGTCACAATATTCCTTGTGTCGCCTATCTGCTAAACTAATCCAGTAACCTAAGTTAGGCATGTGCTGGAGCCAATGAGTATTTGAACTTTGGAAATTGGCAAATGCTACAAATCAGGACTTGATTTATTGTTTTGTTGATTGTGTGGAATTAAGAAAGTAATGAAGAAAGTATTAATAAATGTTAATGCAAATTTAAATATAAAAATTGTGTCATGAGTATATCTCTCTCCCCCATATACTACAGATATAAATATATATAGCAAATGTAAATTTTGCTGGCATAGTTGTACCTCATGTTATTATTTACTAGCACATGCTTGAATATTATTCAAATTATTCTAAAATTAAGAACTAGAAATAGTTGGTAGATTTCCATATCTAGATTTAATTAGTTTTTTTCTAGATCTCAAAAATTAAACATAATAGTTTAATTTGTAAAACAGATAGGACTATACTAGATTACAATAAACTGGTAGAAATCAAACAAGAGACAATGTAGCATTACAGTTGGGAGCTAGGCTTTGAAGAGAGAAAGACCTGAATTCAAATCCTGCCCCAGATATTTTTTGATTAGACTTATACTTTAGAAAATTCATCCATAACTGAAACAACTGAACAACAAAGAATATTCCTATAAGCTGAAGTCAACTCACTAACCCAGAATTCATAACTATTATTCCCTTTTTCTTTTTTCCTTTTTTTTCTTATATTTGCCAAGAAAACCCCAAGTGGGGTCATAAAGCTATTATATATTCAATCAGATATGACTGAAAACAACAATTTTTGCTGCAAATGAACCATCTAGTTCTTCATTATCTCTTGTTCTTGTTGGAAGTTCTTGTATCCAAGAGGTTAATTTCCCATACCCTCCTTTTTTCAGATGAGGAAATTGAGAATCATGAGCTAAGCTCCTAGTACTAACTGTGATGAACCATATATTGTTCATCTTCAGCAACTAGCTGAATCATGTTTCTATATTATGCTTGGAGAAGAAAAACTCTATGTGAACATGAGAGTTAACTCCATATTTTTGAAAAGCCATCATTTTGGAGAGGAAATAAATTCTGTGTAGGGCAAACCCAATACTGTACCTAGAAGTTATTGGGGATGATTTTACTCAGTATAGGAAAAAATATTCTAGCAATTTTATCTGTTGGATTAGACTGGGTCTAAGACCATAATTTTCCCATCACAGGAAGTTTCCAAACAAAGACTGGATTACCTTTTGTCAGGGAGGGATTCCTATATTGGGTAGAATGTTGAAATTCTATGTGCAACACATTTCAGTGTATAACACAATTTTATGATACATTTTTTTTATTTCCTTAAAGCTATTATTATTTGATCAGTCAATCTATAGTGTTTAATATAGTGTACCATTTACTTAGTCTTTTTTATTAAGAAAATTTGGATGTCAGTGAATGAGCAATTCCATTTGAGCCTATCAGTTGAAAAAAAGTTCTTTTAGAAAAAAGATAGGGTTATTTAAGTTCGTGATTTTTTTTCAAGGTCCCTTATGCAAGCATGTTATATTCATGCTGCTTTTTATCTCGAGATGTGTTTATCTTGGCTGCTTTAGCTGCTATTTGCTTTGATTTTCTGACCTCTTTTGTCCGATGCCTTTTATTTTGCTTACTAAACAGAAGCGAGGAGATTCCTCAAAAAGTTTATTTCTACTGCTGAAAATTATGTTAAAACAACAAATATCATCTATTTATGATGTCAGAGATGTACCCTTATTATAGATCATAAAAAACCTTTAATACAATAAAAAAAACCATGAAAAATTCTAGTAATGTCAATCATACCTTTTAATGATCAAAAATAGGTATTTTTAATGACTTAACAAAAGGTTAGACATTAATTTGTCAGGCTTCCATGTAGTATAAACCAAAAGCAAACACTTAACATGCTTATTGATGAAAAAAATCAACTTAGGACTATAGTTACCACTTTCAATTGTGCTTCCAATGCTAAAAAAATAGAGTTCATCCACTACATAAAATTCCCAATCCCTCTAATTTTGTCTGCCTGCATTTTTGATTTCCTTCACAGGCTAATTGTACACTATTTCAAAGTCCGATTCTTTTTGTACAGCAAAATAACTATGTGGACATGTATACATATATTTAATTTATACTCTAACATATTTATCATGTATTGGTCAATGTGCCATCTGGGGCGGGGGGGGGGGGGGAAGGAGGGGAAAAATTAGGACAAAAGGTTTGGCAATTGTCAATGTTGTAAAATTACCCATCATATATCTGGTAAATAAAAACTATTAAAAAAAAAAAGTCCTCTTGCACACATAAAAGAAAAAAAATAGAGTTCATAAAGTGAAGTTTCAAATTAATTCAACAAACATATATTGAAGTCTAACCTAGGAAGTATGCTAAGCACTGGAGAAGTATGTAAGATTTAAGTTAAAAAAATCTGTTTTCAAATACTTACTAAGTGGGATAGTGATTTAACATCTATGTGCTTCAGTATTTTCAATTATAAAATGGGAATATTGATAGTAACTATCTCTCAGAGTTATTGTAAGGATCAAATGAGATAATAGTTGTAAAGCATTTTGCAAACCATAAAACACTATATAAATCTAGCTATTATTATCATCTTCATCCACTGGTATTACTTCCTAACTTTCCCTCAAATTTAGGAAGTATGCTAATGCATGGACAAGATATATTCTCCATAACCTTCAATCTCCCTTTTCACAGCTCTCCCTTAGAAATTACATTGAGTTCTTTTATTAACTTTTTCTGTTCAAATTCTCAGTTTTACACAAAAAACAGAAATTAATGAACTTTGGTTGAGATAAGAGAAGTGAATTTCAGAGTTGAGGCTAATGATGAGGACACATGGGAGTAACTTTGTCAAAGACTATACTCTAGGATTCTGTTCTTTAGCTTAATAAATATATTGACCAATAGATAATTAAGTTATGTAATGGAGAGCAGGTAAGTGGTGCAGTGGCTAGAGCATGGGACCTGGAGTCAGGAGGACCTGAATTCAAACGTGACTTCAGTCATTTACTATCTGTGTGATCCTGGGCAAGTCACTTAACCCTATTTGCCTCAGTTCCTCCTCTAAAAATGTTTGTTTGTTTGTTTGTTTGTTTTTTAAAGGATTTGAAAAAAGATTCTTGAACTAGAGAAGGAAATGGGAAACCACCCAATTATCTTTGCCAGGATGGGTCATGGAGAACAAGACACAGCTGAAATGGCTCAACAACAATAACCAATAAGGTCAGGGTCTTGGGTGGAATGACAGGAATGCAGAGATGAGGTTGCTTGCTCTGTCCTCACATCACATAATGTTCCTAAGTGGCTCCTTGAAGGTAATTAAAGTTCTGATATAATTTAAAGTGGCCCTGACACTATCTGCAAAACTCTTGGTTTTTTCATTTTAACAAATATTTATTCTTTCTCTTGTATGCAAGATATTATGCTTGATATTGGGATTTAAGGGGAAAATTAAAACAATCTGTTTTATAATAAATTCTACTATGGAAACACTTAACATTTATCTGCACAATTCTTGATTGGAACTAAAAAGGAATTTGCTTTCCCCACCCAAAATATTAGGGAGGCTTGAAGAATTCCTTTGAAGGAGGATGTTGAGCAATGTTAAAACTAAAAGAACTAAAAATGACATTCAGTCCAAGCATGTTGGCTGGACAGACTCACAAAACACTTCCTCCAAAGAAGGAGATCCAATCTTAGTCCCAGATGAAAACTCCAGAAACTTTAGAAACAGGATAGAACATTAGCGAAGCGGGAAGTGGGGGGAGGGGAAGGGGAAGGGGAAGGGGGCATATACAATTGTCTGGGAAGGGAACCATTAAGGGTATTCTAGCTTAGCCATAACCCTGGGATCTTATGAGTCTTATGAGTCTCCATATGGAGAATGCCATTCTCACTGGCAATATGGGAATCTATGGGGAATTGCATTTCTTTATGTATTTTGATATTTTTCTTGTCAATTTGAAATAAGTCCTTATGGTAAGGTAACTATATTTTTATTGGAATGGATTTCTACAGTAGAGAGGAAAAAGAGATGTTCTGTGTAGATACACAAATCACCTCAGCCTCAGGAACACCTACATTCTAATTCTGCCTCTGATTTCTACTGGCTGTGTGACCCTGGGAAAATTGCTTAATCTATCTGTGTACCAGGCAACTCTCAGACTAAAAACCCCAGGACAATGACAGATCTATATTGTCAGAAGGAATTTCCTCTCTAGAAAGCTTAGTGTATAAATCAAAGCACAGAACTAAGTGATTTATTTTGGTATTTGTCCTTAATGAAAACTTCTCTATTTGATTAATGATTCCTGGATGTTGATAGTGAATGACTCAGTTATGGTTTGAGCCACATTTGTATAACTGCAAGGGATTTATATAGGATGCATGATTTCCAGACTTGAAAGACTAACTTTTAATAAAATGATAAAAATTATCCTAGGAGATATTCCTTATACAATGAAAGAAATTCCATCTTTTTATTTTAAGTATCCTATGCAGTCCAGATTCAGTTGATCAGTTACTAGTCACAAAAGGTCCAAATACATTTCCATCAGTTAAATAGATTCATGCTGCTTCAGCCTGTTTTTTGGGGGGAAAGGAGAAGTCTGAATTCTGCCTTTCACATGATTCTCCTCCCCCTTCCATCCTCCCAATCTGCCCTCTGAATCATTGGCCCTTAGTGTTTGGACTTTCCTCATGTATTCCCAGTGGAGTCAAGATTACAAAAAGGACTGCTTGTATCTAGGTCTTAGCCAGATTGTTAGTTCTCTGTTATTTTTCAGAAAACCAGGAATTGAAAAATCATGGCTGCGAAGCCCAAGCTTCATTACTTCAATGGAAGAGGCAGAATGGAATCAGTGCGCTGGCTCTTGGCAGCTGCTGGTGTGGAGGTAGATGTTTAATTTCTTAGATGGATTCTTTTTCTTCAGATTAATTGAATATTTACTAATGGAGAAGTCACAAGAAACTTACTGAATGACTCTCCTCATAAAAAAGGGTCTAATCATTGTGATCACCATTTTTCTTCTTCTTCTTCTTCTTCTTCTTCTTCTTCTTCTTCTTCTTCTTCTTCTTCTTCTTCTTCTTTTTCTTTTTTAAATAAATAGTGAATTGTCATAGGTGCAATTTGAAGGACAAATTTAATTTGATAAATAAATGTTAATTGAATTCTTCTTCTGAATGTAGAATCAGAATCTAGTGTAAAGCTCACTGGATTCAGCAGATGTGGCTCCAAGTCCTGTCACAACTACATACCAGCTATATGCAAACTAGCCTGTATTTCTGAGTCTCAATTTCATCACTTCTGGAATAGGAGGCTGGAACTAGATTATTTCTCAGATGCCCTTCTAAACTTCAACATTCTGTGACTCCTTAAAAATTTTTTTCTATGCCTTAACAAAAAAAAAAAAAAAAAGGAATACTGGTTCCCATTAATTTGATTAACTGCCTGGATATTATTGCTTAGTGTTGTCATTCATTTGAAAACCCATCATTTTGACAAATTGAAAAATACCAAGGAACAGAGGTTGGGTTAGTTTCTAAAGAAATTTTAATAGTCTCCATTTTTGTTGACTTCCTTTTTGTTGGGCAGAAAGTGGAGAAGATTTGGATTCATTATATACAGGGTCTTCATAAAATATGCAAGAAGTTTCTAAACTTTTAAACATTCATAATTTAGGTTGATATGCTAGAAATGTTTGTAATAATATTTCAGATGGTAATGAATGCTTTCTCCTGCTCCTAAGTGTTATTAGTAAATCACTTCACCTCTCTGGGGTTCAGTTTCCTTTTCTTTCAAGTGAGGGGTTTGGATAAAATGGCCTTCAATATCCCTTCCATCTCTGCCTGCATCTTAGGATCTGAGGGACTTAAGTTTTGCTAAAGACTACTTCATGTACTTTATCACCATATCCTTTAGTTGCCTTGTAAACAGATTGAGTTTCAATTCATGAGCCTGTGAGCAGTAATTACGATTATTAATAATAGACATAATATTAATTAGGCAGTGTGACAGTGAAAAACACTGGTTTGGGGGACAGGAGATTCCTATTGTTATGATGGCTTTATCATTAATTAGCTGTGTGATTTTTTTAAGTCATAGCATCATGGGATGATAGAGAGCTAAAAGAGACCATGGGGGCATCTAGTTTGTGTCTGCCTGCCTCATTTTATTGACAGGTAAAATGAGGCACAAAAAAAGTTAAATGACTTGCCAAGGTCATTCATAAGTTACAGGGATAGATTGTGAACCCAGGTCTTTTGATTCTAAGACTCTATCTTGCAGAACAGTCAATAAATTGCCAATAGGAAGAATTTCTTCAGCAAGAGTTCCCTCCATTAGTGGTGTCAAATGCAAATAGAAAAGGGGACCACTAAATTATTTATAAACATTTCCCAATTACATTTTAATCTGGTTGGGAATATACTCAGGAATTTTACAGGCAACCTGTTTGATACCTCTGTCCATATCCATGAAATCACAGATCCAGATACTTTTGCTCTCTCTCTTTGCAAAAGTAGTATAAGGGTAGCCTGTAATGATTGTAGTGACAGATTTGAAGTCAAATATTGTCACTGACACTAGTATGATCCTGGCAACAGAGTTTACATATTAAGTCATAATATGATTGCCAGAATCACAGATCTTTTGTATTGACTTACACTTTGTACTCTACCAGATACAAAAATGAAAAAGTACAAATTGTTACTCTCTAGGAACTGATAATCTATTATTTCTTTTAAGACTCATCTTTTTTTTTTTTTAAAGTAGAGGGGATGGAAAATAGATTGGAACAGTGATTCTCAAAGTATAGTCTGAAGTTCCCCAAGATTCTTTCAGGGAACCTTGAGATTGAAATTATTTTCATAATAATCCTAAAACATGATTAAGCAATTAAAATATGTTTCCCTTTTCCAATTACATATCTGTGTGGAGCTGGATTTTGTATATAGGCATATGTGTGTGTGTACATATAACATATATGAATATATACATGCATATATATGTGTATTTATGTATATGTATGTGTCTATGTATAGATACAAATATATTTAATCCAGAACAACATATTGCAACAGACTGAACACTGAATGCAGAAGCAGATATAAGAATTTATTAGATTAGAAATTGAAAAGACTTGCAAAATATATGTAAAACAATGGTACTCTAATTTTTTGTTTTGGAAATTTCATTAAAATATGTTACTTATATTTTAATATTTATTTATTTATTATGATATATTATTATTTATTTATTTTTATTATGTTATATAAAACATAATTGATTATATTACATTATTATTTATATTGGGTGTGTTTTATTAAATTATTAAACATTTATAATTTTTTAGTTTTTTTTCCTAATATGGAAAATATTGATAAAACCCATGTAAACAGAAGCTCTTTGGGTAAACCCTCAGTAATATTACATTTAAGAATGTATTGGAGTTCTGAAACAAAAAAGAAATGCTGGAGAAGAACATCAGAATCATTGATGTAAACTTGGAGTTCACTTAGTCCAAGGTCTTCAGAGAAATTAAATGACTTGTCCAGAGTCTCCCAGCTAATAAATATAATATATATCTAAGGTAGGATTTGAACTCAGGTCTTTGTGATTTATACTCCTGCCCATTATACCACCCAATTATCTTGAGGTGATTATTCTAGAGTTCCTTCTCAATGTGAACATTCTATAATTCTGATAGCCTCATGTGTCCTTCTCCTTTCTAGTATGAAGAACAACTTTTTGAAACAGCTGAAGAATTTGAGAATTTAATTAAGGGTGAGTTAAAGCCTTGTTCTGTTGTGCTAGGCCATGAAGATCAGATTAACTCCTATTGCTTTGCCTGAAAAGAAAGTCTCTTGAGTACCCTTCAAGCCCTAAAATTCTGTTTCTATTGTTGTGAAAAGGTATATTTATAAATCATAGTACAGATTGGGAATTACATGAGATAGTAGTACACAACTGTGCTTCTCTGTATCTCAGAAGAAAGGCTTAAATTTCAAAACAACCAACAGCAAAGAAAGTAAAGGGTTTGTTTTTGTTTTTGTTTTTTTTCTCCTGGAACAAAGGTAAAAACCTTTGCCTTCTCTAGAGGAATAATGGTGCAAAAAAAGTGATGGGATTGAATACTAGAAAGATTAGCTTGGAATTGATTGATGGAGGAACTTGAAAGTGAGGAAAAAGTGGGCAAGTGGGAGTTATTGGAGAGTATTTTTTGTGAATGAGCAAAGAAATATCTTGATAATTATGTTTCAAAAAAATTAGTTATAAAAGTCTGTTTTGGAATAGACAGAAACTGGAGATATGGAGACCAATCAGAAACATTGAAAGATTTAAGTGGAAGGTCCTGGCCTAGAGTATGGCAGTGGGAGCTAAAGAAATGGTCTGGATCAACCAACTGATCAATAAGCATTTATTAAGCATTTACTATGCATGAGATATTAACCAAGGTTCTGGAGATGAAAAAATGAAATGGTTCCTTCCCTCAATGAGCTTATATTCTTTAGGGGGAAACATCGTGCATAAACCTCACAGCCACTGTCATCATGGCATTTACACGTTTCCAAAGCATTTTACAAATATTATCTCCTTGATCCTCATGACTTCAGGAGATAGGGGCTGTCATCATTCCCATTTTACAGATGAGCAAACTGAAGCTGAGGGCTTTAGTGACTTACACAGGATTATACAGCTAACAAATTAATGTCCGAGAAAACTGAGCTCCTAACTCAACACTATTCTCCAAGCTACTTAGCTACTTATATAAGTAAATATAGAATAAATTCTAATAAAAAGTAATTTCAGGGGAAAAGTAATTCCAGGGATTGAGTCAGCTCATATAAAGGCAAGAATACTGGAGGTGGGTGCAGAAAAGCAAGTAAGACATTTTGTCTGGGAGGCAGGATGTGTGTGTGTGAACAAGAGTCAGGTATAATGAGCCTAGCTGCAACCACATCATGAAGGGCTTTGGATATAATAATAATATTAATAATAATAATTTGTATTTGAAGCTAGAGAGGCAGAAAAGAGCAGATCAATTTTTAAGTTAAGATTTGAAGGCGGAATTCTTTAAGTGGAGAAACAGATTACCCAAATAGATTGTATAGAACTGCCATTTGGGTTGTAGTGGAAGTTCCCACTTAAGGAGAGTTCCCTACTCCAACAAGATAACAGATAAATCTTTAGAGCTCCTTCCAGTATTCATGTTTACCATTCATAGTACTTCGCATGCTAAGGTATTCATGTAAAGGCATTCCAGCAGTAGTTTTCAGTCAGTCAAGAAGCATTTATTAAACACCTGCCATATTCCAGGCACTGCACTAAACACTGGGGATAGGAAGATTAAAACATCTTTTTTTTTTTTTTTTTTTTTTTTTAGCAATTCTATTTTTTCTATCCTTATTATGCTATGGGAATGTTCATTTTATTTTTTTTAAGTTCTAGAAAAAGTAAAAATAAGAGAAAATCAATGAGAAAAATTAAAAATTTAAAAATAAACAATAGAGCCTGTTCCCTAGGAACTCACAGTCTAATGGGAGAGACAACAAAATATGAATAAATTAGGTATATCAGGGTAAAATGCAGATAACCGATAGAGGAAAGGCACTAGAATTGAGCAGGAGATCAGGAAATGCTTCTTGTAAGATAGGATTTGTGCTAGGATTTGAAGAAAACCAAGGAAGATAGGAGGTAGAGATGAAGAGATAGAGCATTCTAGGCATGGGGGACACATGTGCAAAATGGCCAAAATTAAGAAACTGAAGTATTTAGTTTGAGGAACAACAAAGAGCTGTGTCTCTGGGTCAGTGAATGTATGAAAGAGAGTAAGTTAATCATTCCTAATATTTTGAACAACCTTATTTAGTAGCCGCACAATCTCATTTGCAGGATGGGAAGCAAGGTCTCTATAATGAAAATAACTTCATTTCCTGTGCCCAAAGGACTATAAAACTGTGCAAACCCTCTGACTCAGCAGTACCACTACTGGGTCTGTATCCCAAGGAAAACATAAAGGAGGGGAAAGGACCCACATGTGCAGAAATGTTTGTAGCAGCTCTTTTTGTGGTAGCAAAGAATTGGAAAATGAATAAATACCTGTCAATTGGGGAATGGCTGAACAAGTTGTGGTACATGAAGGTAATGGAATATTATTGTTCTATTTAAAAATGATGAAAAAGTTGATTTTAGAAAGTCCTGGAAAGATTTACATGAACTGATGGTGAGTGAAACAAGCAGAACCGGAAATATATTGTACACAATCACAGGAAGACTGTGTGATGATCAACTTGGGTTTCCTCAGTGTTTCAGTGATTTAAGGTAAACCTAATAAACTTTGGAATAGAAAATGCCAATCTGCATCCAGAAAAAGAACTATGGAGACTGACTATAAATCAGAACATGCTATGTTCACTTCTTTTATTCTGTTTTTTTCTCTAGTGATTTTTTCCATTTATTCTGATTTTCTCTCCCAACATTATCCATAAAGAAATGTGTATTAAAAAGTTAATATACATGTATAACCAGAAAAAAATTAAAATTTCAAAAATAACCTCCACTCCCCCCTTGGAAAATAGTGTGGTATGATACAGTAGAAAAAGCATTGATTCTAAAATCAGAGCTCATAGATTCATATCCTGCTTCTGATACTTAGCCGTGTGAACTGTGTTTTTTTTTGTTTGTTTGTTTGTTTGTTTTTGTTTTAGGTGGGAAATTAATGTATGAACGAGTGCCAATGGTTGAAATTGATGGAATGAAGATGGTAGAAACTAGAGCCATCCTAAGATATATAGCTGCAAAATACAACTTATATGGGAAGGACCTGAAGGAGCAAGTCCTGTACAGTAATCATTCCATATTTATAATAAAACATAGAAGTCACCTTTTTTATTTAAGGAAATGTCTACTTAACAATGGATTCTGACAAATGATTTTCCCAGAGTCACACCATCAAGTAGATGTCAAAGGCAAAACTTGACCTTACATCTTTCTGATTACAAGGCCCGCTCTTTATTTATTATTTCCCCTTAATCTATTATTTGCAGATCAATGAAATGATGTTAAGAAATTCTTATCAGTATGTTATGAAAGTAAACACATAAAATTTTTAATTTCCTTTCCCACATGACCTAAATCCAAGATACCCTAATAAAGATATCTCTAATGATATTTACAAAGTAGAGGGCAATCAAAGGAGGAAATTAAATCTTTAATTGCTTAGTAGAGTGTTGACTATAAAGAATTGATACTGGCTTTTGTAAGCTGCTTATCAATCAATCAATAACTATTAAGTACCTACTATAAGCTGGGCACTGTTAAATGGTGAAGATACAAAAAGAGGCAAAGGACAGTCCCAAAGAGCTTACAATCTAATGACATGTTTATGGAACCCTGTCTTAATTTTCTAACATGTTAAGGCTTATATATAATGGACTAGCCCACTCACATACAAAGATGTCTTATTGAGAAGAGAAGAAATACTGGCTTCAGATCTCAAAATAGAATAACTATAATTTAAAATCATTTTTAATAATTTATAAAAGTATGAATTTAAATGTATTAATGAACATAAATGTATTATTAGATTAATGAAAGTGAGGTTGTTTTAAAAAATTAGCTTCTGAGTTTATTAACTCATCATGGAGAGGCCATGCAACCCATATTGGGGTAAATCAATCCATCAACAAGAATTTATTAAGTGCCTACTATATATGTTAGAGTGGGCAGCTTAGGTGGTGCAGCAGAGAGTGCTGGTCTGAAATCTTGACTTCAGAGTTCAAATCTGGCCTCAAATACTTACTAATTGTGTGACCCTGAGCAAGTCACTTAACTCTGCCTCAGTTAGCTAGAGAAGGAAATGGAAAATCACTCCATTATCTCAGCTAAGAACATTCCAAATGAGGCGACAAAGAGTCAGACCTCATTGAAATGACTGAAATTGGGCATTCTGCCCAGGCCCTGATGATACAAAGAGTGAAAAATCTTGCTGAC
Source organism: Sminthopsis crassicaudata (assembly GCF_048593235.1). Classification (NCBI taxonomy): domain Eukaryota; kingdom Metazoa; phylum Chordata; class Mammalia; order Dasyuromorphia; family Dasyuridae; genus Sminthopsis; species Sminthopsis crassicaudata. Next base: position 263,649,317 of record NC_133620.1, read on the forward strand.
TATAGACTTAGATTTAAGTCCAGACTTAAACAGACACCAGCCGTGTGATCCTACGAAGGATATTTAACCTCTCAGGGCCTCCGTAAGACTATAAATAAACTATAAATGAGAAGTGACTTGTCACTTTATCTGGTTGATATTTCCTCTGCTTAAAACATAAAAGTAAAAAATCTCATTGATGAATTCTGCTTTACAGTAGTGATTTTGCATGTTTGTCTAAACTAAGTGAAAGTGTTTTAAAATAGGATTTGATTTTTTTAAAGCCTTGACTGAAGCCTTTTTTCTAGTTTAAAGAAGATCTCAGATGCCAATCAGTAGAAGGACAATTTTCAACATCTGGGCCTTAATGTGCATATGATTTAAGAACTATTCTTATCCTGGGCCTGTAAACTTGTTTATTTAAATCTTTAGATATAATATATCAATTATATTTGATATAATAATTTGATATATAATCAAATTATATGATTTGATATAATTTTGATAATATATAAAGGATATATAATTTTATATCTTTAATATAAAGGAAATTTGGTTTCCTTCATCATCCTATTTCATTTTATGCTTTTAAAAATATTAATCTGAAAAGGGGTCATGACATAAAAAATTTAAGAAGCCCTGCTCTATATCTGCTACTCCATGGTGCCTCTCAATGTTTGTATTAAATTAAAGCTTATTTATGATATTCTTCATTGCTGTGTTGTAGTTGGGAGTATGAGGAAATGACAGGTAGGTCATACAGTGGATAGATGGCTGGGCCTGGAGGGAAAAAAATTCATCTTCCAGAGTTCAAATTGGACCTCCCACTGCTAGCTGTATGAGCCTAAACAAGTCACTTAATCTAATTTGCCTCAGTTCCTCCTCTGTGAAATGAGCTAGAGTAGAATGATAAACCATTCCAGTATCTCTGCAAGAAAATTCCAAATGGGGTCACAATATAACTGAAACAGTGAACAACAACCTTAAAGGCATTTTCATATATATTTTTTTTGTTCCTGCATTTAATAATAATGACATGAGCAGTAATGAACTGAACCAGCTACACCCAGCAAAAGAACTCTAGGAGATGATTAAGAACTACATAGAATTCCCAATCCCTCTAATTTTGTCCGCCTGCATTTTGGATTTCCTTCACAGGCTAATTGTACATTATTTCAAAGTCCGATTCTTTTTGTACAGCAAAACAATTGTTTGGACATATATACATATATTGTGTTTAACTTATACTTTAACATATTTAACATGTATTGGTCAACCTGCCATCTGGGGGAGGGGGGAAGGAGGGGAAAAATTAGATCAAAAGGTTTGGCAATTGTCAATGTTGTAAAATTACCCATGCAAATATCTGGTAAAGAAAAACTATTAAAATTTTTAAAAAATGACATGTTAAAAAAAAGCTTTAAAGCTTTCAAAGCTTTAAAGATTAGAATCTCTCAATAATACAATAGGCTAGTAATAATATTTTTATTAATGCCTTTTTTCCTTTTCCAGTATTGACATGTATGTGGAGGGAATGAGAGATCTGTACGACATAATTATGTTCTCCCCATTGTCTTTGCCTGAAGAGAAGGAGGAGACTCTCAGGTTCATTCTCGAGAAAGCCACTGACAGATTCCTGCCAGTGTATGAGAAGGTATGGAATGAACAATGTGACAGCTTTTTTATTTCAATCTGAGCGAATACGTGACAAGGCAGAAACACTGGGGGCTCCATGGTACAGAAGAAAGACCACTGGCACAGAGAATCTGAGTAATGTAAAATAAAGGCTGGAGTCAGATTGTAAAAAAGCTTTAAATGTTATAATAATAGCATTTACATTTATCAAGTGTTTTAGGATTATTAAATATTTTAAGCATTATTTTGCTTTATTCTCCTAACAATCTCTTAATTGAACAGTATAAGTTTTATCCCTATTTTATGGATGAGCCAATGGAGGTTCAGGAGGGCAGCGACCTACCCAAACAATGGCCAAAAGAGAATTTTGTTGTGACACTACCCAATTGTCTAGTTTTCTGTCACAGTGGAAAAAAATATGTCTCCGGATGAGGCAGTTTTGACAGATGGTGAGAGGTAATTCACAGAAACCATTGTAGGAAAATATCTCTAGAAATATTTGTTGGTTTTTTTTAAAGGTGTTATAAAAGGATATTAGAAACAACACAGCCTCAGTAATTTACAACTCTTGAAAATAAATTGTCAACACAACCTGAAGATGCAGTCAGTCCCACTGGGCTCTTAATATGGCTAAAGGACAATGGAAAAAGAAAAAGGGAATCAAATTGTACTGTAACCTGGGTCTAGGATATGTCATATGTTTTACTGATTGCCATACTAGAATAGACCTTAGCTTATCCTCGGGATTTAATTTTATTTTTGAAGTTTTATGAGTTTTCTTGAGTTTAAAAATGTTTCTTTTGGGCTGAAATATCTTTCATTTCATCAAAAAGCAATTATTTTTTAAAATTCATTTTCTCTCCTCTATTCTTCACCAGAAATGTTTCTCCAACCCCTCATCTCCACCCCACTCCTTCCCTCCAGTCTGGGGTTTGCTGGATTTTGTTTTCTTTTGGGATTCACTTTTATGGTTAACTCAGTGATTTCTGTAGTATTCCAAATGTATCATGCAACATGACTGCCTGTGGGTTATTGCCCACAAAGGTACTGACTTGTTAACCTTAACTTATCCTGGGGATTTGTTAATTTTATTTTTGAAGTTTTATGAGTTTCCTTGAGCTTAAAATTTTCTTTTTGGCTGAAATAGCTTTCATTTCATCAAAAAGCAATTATTTTTTTAAACTCAATTTCCCATCTCTATTCTTCAGTAAAAGTGTTTCTTTACCGTTTCCCTCCTCCCTTCCAGTCCAGGATTTGCTGGGCTTTGTTCTCTTTTGGGATTCACTTTTATAGCTAACTAGTGATTTCTGTAGGATTCCAAATGTATCATGCAACATGACTGCCTGTGGGTTATTTCCTACAAAGGTACTGGCTTGCTAATAAGTACCACTTGGAGTTCTGTGTTATTGATTACACAGTTGTTGAATTGCCTATGCCCCTGAATTCATTACTAATGCCTGCCATATTGTATGCTGTTGCTTTTGTGTGTGTATATGATTTTTAGTTTACATTGCTACATACTACTAGATATATTTTTTGCACTGGCACTAGTGCTTTGCTGAATACATTTTAAAATAGAATTTGAATAAAATGGAAGTAAAAACTTTAGGCATTTAGTGTGCAGTGATACTAAGAAAAACTCCAAGAGGATTTTTAATTATACTAATAGAACCTGATCATAAAAACAAGGCCATTATAATACTATTAAAGAATATTATAAAGGATTTGGGATAAATATGAGGTGATCATTAACAGATATGAGAAGACCTTATATCTTTTCTGTAATTTGTGAGAAGTAATTATTCAGAAAATAAGAAATTACTTGGACATCAATTATTAAATTTCCCTTTGAAGAAGGAAGGATTGAAGGAAGGAAAGGAAGAAGGGAGGGAAGAAGGAAGGAAGGGGAAGGGAAGGGAAAGAAAAGGAAAGGAAGGGAAAGAGGGAGGGAAGAGAAAGAAGAAAGGAAGGAAGGAAGGAAGGAAGGAAGGAAGGAAGGAAGGAAGGAAGGAAGGAAGGAAGGAAGGAAGGAAGGAAGGAAGGAAGGAAGGAAGGAAGGAAGGAAGGAAGGAAGGAAGGAAGGAGGGAGGGAAAGAAGGAGGGAGGGAGGAAGGGAAGGAGGCCCTCCTTATCTTTTCAGCCTTCATAAAACTTATTCCCTGACACTGGCTTCCTTAAGGTTCCTGGAACAAAACATTCTATTGCTCTCCTCCTTTTTCGTCTCTTTCACCTGGAACCTTCCCCCTCCTCATTTGTGCTTCCAGACTCCTCTGGCTTCCCACCAAGTCTCAGGCAAAGTCCTGCCTTCTGCAAGAAGGGCTTCCTAGTTCTCCTTCCTTTGAGGAATATCTCTAATTTATTATGCAGATATCATTTCTACCTAGTTGTGTCGCTTGCCCCACTAGACTGTGAGCACCTTGAGAACAGGGACTGTGTTGTGCCTTTCTTTGTAATCCCAGTGCCTGGCCTGGCATATGGTGGGTGCTTAATAAATGTTTGTTGACCAACAAGATGATAATATTTTCTCAATTTTTTGTGTGTCTTCTAACTCATTCTCTTTGTATACTTTTGCTCTTTTTATTATATCATTAATTCATTCAATAAACAATTATTAAGCACCTACCATATGTGCTAGGCTCTATGCTAAGCACTAGGGATACAAGAAGAGGAAAAAAGATAATCCCTGCCCTCAAAGAGTTTACAGTGTAAAGAAAGAGACAACATGTAAACAAATACATACAAAACAATCTATGTACGGATAAATTTTGTTGTTTATTTGTGTTCCAGTAGGTTTTTCTTTCT